>NW_025953081.1:0-1284 GCF_022478825.1 Daldinia caldariorum | reverse complement strand
AAACTTATTTTTAAAAATATTATATATTTTTCCCATATAATTATTTTTATTATTTTATACCTTTTTAAAATAACTAATAATTATTAAAAAATATATTTTATTAAAAACTTATGTTAAAAAAATATTATAATAAGTATTTCCTTATTAATTATTAATTAATATAAAAGTTTATATTTATTAATTATTTAATTATAT
This sequence comes from Daldinia caldariorum, assembly GCF_022478825.1. Classification (NCBI taxonomy): domain Eukaryota; kingdom Fungi; phylum Ascomycota; class Sordariomycetes; order Xylariales; family Hypoxylaceae; genus Daldinia; species Daldinia caldariorum. Next base: position 1,089 of record NW_025953081.1, on the reverse strand, counting down.
AAGTAATAAAGTTATTTAAGGAGAAAAAATGTAATTTTTAATAAGCTGATTTTTTCCTTTTTATTTAGCGTTTTAAAAAATTGCTAGTATTATGTATAAACCATTTAGTAGCGGTTTAAAAGGTTTAAAAACATTTCTTAAAACTAACGGGCTAATTAATACCCTTTATATTAAGCCATTATTATATATTAAATTATATATGTAAAATTATTAAAGTAAATATTATTAATGGTAACTTAAAGGAGTGTAGCTATTCTTTAATAAATAAGGGGGGCGAGGAGGTAAAAAAAGGGTTAAAAGCTTAATGTTAAAAAGGTTAAATTATAAGTTTTTATACTTAAATAAATAGCAAAATGTGGAAAATTAATAACGGATTATTAAAAATAAAAGGAGGTTATTTTATTACTTATAAAATTAATAATATATATTATATATAAAAAAGAAATTATTTAATTAAAGTAATAAATTATATTAGATTTTATTTTATATATATTAACATTTAAAAGTTATAAAATATAAATTATTATTATAATATAATATATATATATATAAATACCTATGTATTTAAATAAATTAATTTTTAATTAATATTATATATAAATATTTTATTATATTAATATAATTTAAAATATTAATTATAAAGGTTTTAATATATTTATAAAATTTATTATTATAAATTTTTAAAATTAATTTTAATATTTATTTATTATTTTTTCGAAAGTATAAATATATAATATATTTATATTAATAATTTCTAAATTTATTAATATAAAAAGTATTTAAATTACCTTTTATTTAAAAATAATTATTTAAGAATTAATTAATTTTTATTTTATAATTATATAATTAAAATGTTAAATAAAGGTTATTTATTTAAATATATAATTTATTAAAACTTATAATTTATTTATATTTTTTATTTTAATCGGGTTAATTATTATAATATAAATTTATACTTATATTAAACTTTTTAATTAAAATATTATAAAATAATTATAATATATAATAAATATTAATATATTTAATATTATTAATAATAAGTTAATATTATAATAAATAGTAAAAAATTTAAAAAGGTTAAATAATAAA
>NW_025953080.1:0-2336 GCF_022478825.1 Daldinia caldariorum | reverse complement strand
TATATAAAATAAAAAAAGCTTTTAAAATTAATAATTAATTTAAAATAATATTAATAAAGTAATAAATAATAAAATTTATATTAAAATTTTATATTATTTTATAAATTTTATTAATAAGTATATTATAAGTAATATATTTATATTTGATAAAAGATTAATAAATAATATTTTTAATAATTTAAATTTTATTATTTTAATTTATAAGTTTTTTATTATTTAAAATAATAATATAATTAATTTATAAATTAAAGTTTTTATTATTTATAAATAATTTATTAATGAAAATATATAATTATAAGTTTTAAAGATTTAAATTAATATAATTAAGTTTTTATAATTAATTATTTATTTATTATTTAATTTTTTTTAAGTTAAGTTTAAGATATTAAACTATTATTAAATAATTAAAAACGGTTTTAAGTTAATATATAAAAGAAATATACGTTTTTTAGGCCTTTTATTTTATGAATTATTTAATTATATTTAAGGATTTAACATTTAATAATATTAATTTTTTAGCTTGTTTTTTTTAAGAAGTTATAATTTTATAATTTTTATTTTAAATAGTAATATAAGAACTATTAAAGTCCTTAATTTTATTATTTAAAATTTTTTAAGGATATATTTTAATCTTAATTTTAATAAGTATTTTATTTTTAGTAATAAGGAATTCTATTATATTTATATTTAGAATATTATTTATTTAAAAATTAATAAGTTTAAAGGGGTTTATATTTATTATTAATAAGTAAAAGTTAAATATTAATAGTTTTATATATAATTTTTATTAATAATAATATAAATAAATTTTAAATTAATAAGTGTTTAATTTTATAAGATTATATAATGATTTAATAATATATAATAATATTTTTTAAAGTATTTATTTATTAATTTTATTAATAAATATATAAAAATTGTTTTTTATATTAACATTTTAAATTATATATAAGTTATTATAATATTTTTTATTATAATTTTTATTTTTTAATAATAAAATATAAAAATTAATATTAATATTAATTATTAATTAATTTTTTAAATAATAAATATATATATTATTATAAATTCTTTATTAAGGTTATTATATTTTTAAATTATTAATTATGATTTTTTATATAATGTGAAAATGTTTTTATTTTTAATTTTATAAATTATTTATAATTTAAATATTATTATACTTTAATATATTATTATATTATATATTTTAAATTATAATATACTTTTATTAAAAAAGGTATTTAATTTCTTTATATTTAATATTTTATATAATTTTTTAATATAATTATTTTATTATTTATTTAAAGTTATAATATTAAATTAAAGTTATTATGTTTTTTAATATTAATATATAAGGTAATTAGTGGTTGTGTGACATTGGCGCGTGGGCACCTTATTGGGGATAAAGTGCCTTATTACCAATATTGGAAAAAGAAATAATAAACCTATTATTACTATATAAAAGGACATTACACTATTAATTAACTTTAAATAAATTCTTCTTTCTTTAAACATCATTAATATACCAATTTTACCTTTATTATTATTTAATTTACTTATTTATTATTTTATATTATATATATATATTTATTAATATTAATTAATATTATTAAAGATTTAATAATATAAATTAATAAAGTTAAAAAAGTTATTATTATAATAATTAGAAAAACCTTATCATAATAACATATATAATATTAACATATTTTCTTTTACTTATAAATATATTTTAAATTTATAACAGATTATTGTTTTACTTTATTACCAAATCCTTTTAAATTTTTTACTATTTACCACAATTTAAACTTATTATTAATATTATTAAACAGATTAATATTTACTATTTATTACAAATATCTTATAATATTTTAATCAGAAATATTAACGTAGGCACAAGCTTACGCTACAATAACGGACCTAATTGAAATAGAAAATATAAATAAGTTACGAGCCTTAATAAACTACATACCCGGACAAATGACCCTCACTTAACATTTTAACCATATAATTATTAAATGGGAATTAATTAACCCCCAAACAGCTACCCCTAAGCAGAAGGTAATTTAAGCATTCCTTATACTAATAAATTTAAAGATTATTAATATAAATATATTATATATTTATACCCCTAAAGAAATAATGAACAAATATTAAAATTAATTTTAAAAATTTATAATAATAAACTTCATAAATATATTAAAACTTTTATAATTAATATTTTAAATTATATTAATATAATAAAATATTTATATAAAATAATATAATATTAATTATATTAAAATATTTATTAATTTTATATTATTATATAAATTATTAATATAAAATTTAAATAAATT
>NW_025953079.1:0-3537 GCF_022478825.1 Daldinia caldariorum | reverse complement strand
CTTCGTGTCTCGCACCCCTCTCCCCTCCCCCGAGGGCGCCCGCCCGGCGCCCCCCCCCCCCCCCCCCCCCCCCCCCCCCGATTATCTTCTTCTTTTTCGAAACTACTCACTCCTTCGCAAAACCCCAGCGTGGCGTTCGAGGGACTGCAAAAGAACTTGGAACAACTTGATCAGGGGGTTCGGATTAATAGTTCGGATACCACACATACTATACACCTCTATTTGCGCGGGGTTGGCTGGGCCTCGAAGTATCAAGTGTTGAGCTCATATGTTAGGTTATGTGTAAGGTCCCTGATCTTATGTATGAGGTAGCTTGCCCTAGGGAGGCCCCTTAGATACTTATCTACAGGTTAGGTACCTGGTATATTATTCATGCAAATAATTTTATCAGGTGTAGTGTTGCATGTGGAGTTTGTGGGTGAGCTTGGATTGGCTTAGGTGTGGATTCATGTGTAAGCTGATTTACCCCTTGACCTAGGTACATTCGACCAGGAAAACCTTAGTACCACTGCGGAATTTCTACGTGTTGTTCAAAGCTGCCTCCCTCTTCTTTTTTTTCGTTTTCGAATCGTTCATATTCGACAGTCTTGGTGTGGTATTGGTCGATGCTTTAGGTAGTTACTCCATGTTGAAAGTTTGACCAAGTAGACGACAGTGCCTCGCGACAAACGCTAGGATACCTCTATAACGTTCGTTTCATGGACAACGGGAGAAATCTTGCATACCAAAGGACAAAATGTAGCAAGACCGGGGAAATGACCGCGAGTTCAGTCCTCTCCTAAGGTTAGGTAGATACCCCTCGTGTATTTCGTATGAGGGGATTACCTCTCACAGTTGATCTTTACTGCTCGACTGGGCTCTAAATGGTAGTTAGGAGTGGAGTGTAGGGTATCGATGTGGTTATCACTAAATTGTAACAAACACACGCGAGTTGGTGTGGCCTATAATCCGCTCCTATGGGTAGCTTTCTTCTTTATTCCTCTTGACGCCACTAGAGAGTTTGAGTCCCTAATCGACCCTCTTCAGATCTACACGTGTTCTTAGATCAATAGCTATGGGGGGCTGGAACCCGTGGCAAGGTAGCCCGGCGACAGAGTCGTTGGCTTCGCTGTCGACATGGATAAAGGCTCGTCCAAACCGTCACAAGACGCGCTCCAGGAATACACTGTACTTAGAAAAAACATGACACGCGCTGGTGTAATCGCCATCGTCAAGGGGTCGCTCGAGGCTTACATCGATATCTTAGTCGCCTTCCGCGGCTGCAAGTTCGTCGCGCAGGCAAAATGCATCGCTCGATATAGGAAAATTGCATGGGAATGCTATAGGACTAGTTAGTACCATGATGTGGTATCAGGTATATAATGAGCTTTGAATACGAACTTGGGAAATGCGTCAGTTAAGAAAGTTGCAGTTAATTACTATATGAGAGACTATAATATTTGCAATATTATTACATTGATATCTGCTCGATGATATTAATATATTCAGGAGAAACGGCCGGACTGAGGTAGTAGTATCAAGGATTCTAAGAAAATACCTAGCTTCGCTTTTCCATTCTGTTACGCTCGTTTACCAAAAGCACACTCGGACCTATCTAACAAATGAAGCCAGCATGGTTAGTTTGGGCCCTGATGTGTTTCAAATCACCAAGGCTAGGTAGGTGTTTATTGAAATCCGAGTCAAGAAAGCTTCTGGCGTAGAAATAACCTCTTTTCTAGGTAGCTGCGAAGATAAATCCCGGAGTTATTTCTTGCTTCGAATTAATTGAATCGAACGATGCCAATGTAGCTGGAAGATTAATGGGTAACCCATATCGCTGGAATGTATTAAAGATAATATATGTAGATGTGAACGAAACCCGTGATTGAATACCTTTGCCTCTATTCATGGGATTTTAGATGTACGCTCACTATGTAGTCTGGACCGATGCTGCTATGATTATCTCCAATGTTGGGTGATACTCAGGCAATCAACAAATATGCCAAATTGCCTCTAAGACGTCGTCGGCCAGTTCTACCAGCTCAAGACCTATAGTCATGCCTTAGTTATTCTCCCTCCGAGTTCTGAGGTGTTCCAGGACTCTGTTATATAATAGCGCTGAAGGATGCGATTAATTAAACTATTTGGCAAACAGACGGTTCACGAAGGATGGGGCCTGGAGCACGCATTCGCGTCTCCTGATACTAGCGTTCACGCCCACGCTGGCGTCCCTATCAACATTTCCAACTTCACCTAAAAATGGGCCTGCCTCTGAAATCTCTAGAAGACCCCATGCCTGAGGTCAAGACAGCCACGACGGTCAAAGAAGAATTGGGGTTTTCGGTGATAATGCGCTATGCGCGTCGCCGAAGGCGTTGGTAATATTGAGAGACGATACTAACTGCTGTGAATCCGGCAACCATGTTTAAACCTTTCCGGGTTATTGGAGTTCGTGCCGTTATAAATTGTGTTACTTAGTTAATTACATTATTATATTAAAGTAAATAATTAAAGGGGATATTATGGATTTTTAATAATATTAAATTTTAAATTTATTTATATAAATTAATAATTTATTTATATAAATTAATAATTTATATAAGTTAATGGTTTAAATATATATTTAAAATAATATATATATTTTTTAATAATATATTATAATAATAAAAATTAAATTAAATTTTATATTTTATATTTTTTAATAAAATTAATTTCTTAATATTAAACATATTATAAAATTATATAATATCCTTTTTAATATATTACGTAATTACATTAATAATTATTAATAATGTAAATTTATAATATTATTATATAAAAAATTAACTTTTAAAAAAATATTATTATTAAATATATTATTAAATTTAATACGTAAGCATTTTTTACTTAAGTTTTTTATATTAAAAACATAATTAATATTTTATTATAAAAATATAATAATAAATATATTAAAATTAATTAAATTATAAATTTTATTAAATAATAATATAAATTAAAAATTTAATTTAATTATTAAATAAATTATAAATTAGTGATTATATGATATTAATGCGTAAGCACCTTATTAAGGATAAAGTGCTTTATTATTAATATTAAAAGGAAAAATAGTATATTTATTATTATTATATAAAAGGATATTATATTATTAAGTAATTTTAAATAGATTTTTCTTTTTTTAAATATTATTAATATATTAATTTTATCCTTATTATTATTTAATTTACTTATTTATTATTTTATATTATATATATATATATTTATTAATATTAATTAATATTATTAAAGATTTAATAATATAAATTAATAAAGTTAAAAAAGTTATTATTATAATAATTTAAAAAACCTTATTATAATAATATATGTAATATTAACATATTTTTTTTATTTATAAATATATATAAAGTTTATAATGGATTATTAATTTATTTTATTATTTAATTTTTTTAAGTTTTTTATTATTTATTATAATTTTAATTTATTATTAATATTATTAAATAAATTAATATTTATTATATATTATAAATATTTTATAATATTTTAATTAAAAAGTTTAATATA
>NW_025953078.1:0-4565 GCF_022478825.1 Daldinia caldariorum | reverse complement strand
TTTATTATTTAAAATAATAATATAATTAATTTATAAGTTAAAATCTTTATTATTTATAAATAATTTATTAATAAAAATATATAATTATAAGTTTTAAGGATTTAAATTAATGTAATTAAATCCTTATAATTAATTATCCATTTGTTATTTAATTTTAGTATTAAAAACTTTAATTTCTTTTAAATTAAATTTAAAATATTAAGTTATTATTAAATAATTAAATATAACTTTAAGTTAATATATGGAGGTGATGTACGTTTTTTAGGCCTTTTATTCCATAAATTATTTAATTATATCTAAAGATTTAATATTTAATAATACTAATTTTTTAGTTTATCTTTTTTAAATAATTATAATCTTATAATTTTTATTATAAATAATAATACGGGAATTGTTAAAGTTTTTAATCTTATTATTTAAGATCTTTTAAGGATATACCTTAATCTTTATTTTAATAAGTGCCTTATTTTTGGCGGTAAGGAATTCCGTTATACTTATGTTTAAGGTATTATTTATTTAAAAGCTAATAAGCCCGAAGGGGTTTATGTTTGTTATTAATAAATAAAGATTAAATGTTAATGATTTTATATATAATTTTTATTAATAATAATATAAATAAGTTTTAAATTAATAAATATTTAATTTTGTAAAACTATATAATAATTTAATAATATATAATAATATTCTTTTAAAGTATTTATTTTTTAATTTTATTAATAAATATATAAAAATTGTTTTTTATATTAATATTTTTAATTAAATATAAATTATAATAATATTTTTTATTATAATTTTTATTTTTTATTATTAAAATATAAAGGTTAATATTAATATTAATTATTAATTAACTTTTTAAATAATAAATATATATATTATTATAAACTCTTTATTAAGGTTATTATATTTTTAAATTATTAAGCGTGATTTTTCATATGGTATAGGAGTGTTTTTATCCTTAATTTCTTAAATTATTTATGATTTAAATATTGTTATTCTTTGATATATTATTACGTTATATATTTTAGGTTATAATATATTTTTATCAAAAAGGGCATTTAATTTCTTTATATTTAATACTTTATATAATTTCTTTAATATAATTATCTTATTATTTATTTAAAATTATAATATTAGGGTAAAGTTATTACGTTCTTTGGTATTAATATATAAAGTAGTAATATATGATAAGTTATTAATATATATTAGATCCTTTTTTAAGATAATTTGGTAATTGTTAAGATTAAAAGTGAAATTAGGTAATTCAATCTTAATTTCCTTTAATAAAATTGGGTTCTTTTTAAATTAAGTATATAATTTAATATATAAACTTCGGAACGTAAATATGCCGCCTAACGTATTTAAAGCAATTATGATATTTTTATTGGTAATTATAATGATTTTATATAATCCCCTCCAATTACCCTTCTCCTTATAAATTAGTACTTCACTTCTGATAAGTAGGGACATAAGGAGAGTTGCTTTGGTATTAAGGCTGTTACGGGTGTTTAAGGCATCTTGTATAGAATGTTGTAACTTAATCCTTTTAATTTCTGTTATTATCTTTTAAATTGCTTATGTCCTTTAGATCTATATGGCAGTGGGTGGCGAGTCTATGTTAATCTTAAGGTAGGTGCTAAAAATAAGTAGGGTTAGGATAAGGCTGTCCGGGTTAGCGGTGTTATTAATTGCCTTTATAATTATTTAAAAATATAACGTTTTTGAATTAAAATCTTTAAGTTTATTAATAATAATTTTATATATTTTATAAATAGGGTTATAGTATTTTTTAACCTTTTTAATAAATTAATGGACTTTTATTAGTATTTAATGATAGGTAACCCCAGCTATCTGTACTTTATTACAGAATTTGGGATTGTTAAAGTTTGTACCTATATTATAGGAAATAATATTGGGTAGTTTAAGATAGGTGTTAATCTAATATTCTTTTAATGTTTCCCACATTTTTTTAACAGTGATGTTCTTTAGGAATCGCGCTGTTTGGAAACTGGTAATTACGTTAATAATATATAAAATTAATTGCCTGTCTAAATATATTATATTAATAATTATTTTATAATTAAATTTAATATTTAAGTCTTTTAAAATAAATTTAAATTATTAAAAAACTTTTTCCTTAATTTAATAATAATAATAAAATTTGTTAATTTTTTTAAAATTATTTATATTAATATTATATTTAACCTTATTTAGTAAATTATATAATTTATTAATTAATGGGTGATTAAAGTATATATGTAAATATTATAACTTTATTTTTATAAAGTAAATAATATTTTCTAATTGGAATTATAAATGTTCCTATTTTTTTTTAATATTAATTATTATATTGTTTTTATATATAAGTTAGTTGATAATATTATTAAAATATATTTTCAATTGGTCTATATCTTTTAATAATAATAAAAATGGAGTATCTGATTTTATAATATAAAAGTTTATTTTATTAAATAGGATATTTACAATAATTGTATTAAGTAATTTAATAAGTGGTTTATTGTTGAACTGAATGTTAATTTCTTTAACGTAAGTACTATTTATCTTTAATTATTTATTTAGATATTTTTTAATAAAAGTTAAACATTATTTTTTTTTAATTGTAAATATTTGGACTGCTTTTATATCTGGTATAATTCTTTGGAAGATATTCTTTGTATATTAGTTTAATATAAAAACAATATTAGATTTTGGATTATCTGAAGGGAGGTTAGCAGTAAAACGGTAGTAGAACGCCTAATTGGATAAATATGTAGTTATTATATATAAGTTATTATCTTTATCCAAATTTATTATTAAATGGGTTATTTTGTTTTCCTTATGGTTAAATTCTGAATTTAAATCTTTAATTCTTTTATAATTTATTAAAAACATTATATAATTCTTTTTAAAAAGGCTTTATTTAATCTTTCATTTATCCTTAGCTTTCTTTTATTTATATTTTAAATATTTGGTAAATTAATATTTATCTTTTTTATATATTTAATATTATTATTTCTAAGTTTTTGAAAATTGTTTTATATTATATTTACTTTTTTTATTATTATAATAATATTTATAATTAATATAATAAATATAGTTATTATTATTATTATTACTATTTTTATTTATTATAAATTGTTTTATTTCTTTTATTATTTTATATATTTTAATAGATATTTAGAATTTATTTGCTAAATTTTTAAAATATATTAATAATTTAAAGAGGGCGTATTATAATTGGGGCATAGCTTAGTAAATTTAATATATAATTATAATAAGTTATTATTTTCCTTTAAAATTAAAGCTTAACATTTTTTAATATAATAACAATTTATTAAATAAAATTTAAAATATTTTTATATTAATTTTTCCTTTATTTTGCTTTTTTGCCTTAATATTAAAAAAAGTAGTAAAAATTTAATTATAATAATATTAGATTTTATTTTATTTTATGTTAAAATGTTATTTTATAGTTAAATATATATTTATAAAATATTAAAATTAAAATATATTATAAAGAAAATAAATAATTATTTTTCCTAATAAAATGGTGGAAAATATAATATGAAATTAAATTTATTATATTTTAATTATATAATAAATATTTAAGAAAAAATAGAACTTATTTTTAAGAATATTATATATATTTTTTTATATAATTATTTTTATTATTTTATACCTTTTTAAAATAATTAATAATTATTAAGGAATATATTTTATTAAAGATTTTTATTAAAAAAATATTATAATAAATATTTTCTTATTAATTATTAATTAATATAAGGGCTTATGTTTATTAATTATTAAATTATATAAATAATGGAGCCGTTTAAGAGGAGGAAATATAGTTTCTGATAGGCTGATTTCCTCCTCTTTGTCCAGCGCTTTAAGGAGCTGCCAATATTATGTATGAACTATCCGGTAGCGGTCCAGGGGGTCCAGGAACATTTCCCGGGACCGGCGGGCTGGTTGGTGCTCCTTGTACTAGATTACTGCTGTATACGGGATTGTACCCCTGTCCATACCCCTATTAGGTTATATATGTAGGATTGTTAGGGTAAGCACTGTTAGTGGTAATCTGAGGGGGCGCAGTTGTCCTTTGATAGGCGGGGGGGGGCGGGGGGGCAAGAGGAGGGCCGGGAGTCTGATGCTGAAGAAGTTGAGTCACAGGCCTTTATATTTAGATGGGTGGCGAAATGTGGAAGACTAATGACGGGTTGCTGGGGATAGGGGGGGGTTGCTTTATTGCCTGCGGGGTCGGTAATAGATATTATATATGGGAAGGTGGTTAACTAATTGGGGTGGTGGATTGTATTAAGACTTGTTCTGCATACGTTGGCGTTTGAAGGTTATAAATTATGGATTGTTATTATTGTAATATAATATATATATGTATAAATGCCTATATATTTAGGTAAATTAGTCTTTAATTAATATTATATATTAATATTTTTTATATTAATATATTAGGCCATTTTTATTTAATTATTTTTAATTTATTTAAATTTTATATTAATAATTTATATAATAATATAAAATTAATAAATATTTTAATATAATTAATATTA
>NW_025953077.1:0-7674 GCF_022478825.1 Daldinia caldariorum | reverse complement strand
TTAATATATAATATTAATTAAAAATTAATTTATTTAAATATATAAACATTTATATATATATATATTATATTATAATAATAATTTATAATTTATAACTTTTAAATATTAATATATATAAAATAAAATTTAATATAATTTATTACTTTAATTAAATAACTTTCTTTTTATATATAATATATATTATTAATTTTATAAATAATAAAATAATTTCTTCCTATTTTTAATAACTTATTATTAATTTTCCATATTTTATTATTTATTTAAATATAAAGGCTTATAATTTAATTCTTTTAATATTAAACTTCTAGCTTTTCTCTTACTTCCCCACCTTCCCCTATTTATTAAAAAATAACTATACCCCCTTAAATTGCCATTAATAATATTTATTTTAATAATCTTATATATATAATTTAATAAAGGTATAAATAAAAATATAATTTAATATATAATAATAACTTAATATAAAGAACATTAATTAATCCGCCAGTTTTAAAAAATATTCCTAAACCCCTTAAACCGCCACCGGGTGGTTTAAATATAATACCAACAGTTCCTTAAAGTGCTAAATAAAAAGGAGGAAATTAACTTATTAAAAATTATATTTTTTCCTTTTAAATAACTTTATTATTTATATAATTAAATAATTAATAAGTATAAACTTTTATATTAATTAATAATTAATAAAGAAATATTTATTATAATATTTTTTTAATATAAATTTTTAACGAAATATATCTTTTAATAATTATTAATTATTTTAAAAGAAATATAGAATAATAAAAATAATTATATAAAAAAAATATATAATATTTTTAAAAATAAATTTCGTTTTTTCCTAAATATTTATTATATAGTTGAAATATAATAAACCTAATTTTATATTATTTTTTCTATTATTTTATCGGGGAGAGCAGCTATTTATTTTCTTTATAATATATTTTAATTCTAATATTTTATAAATATATATTTAATTATAAAATAAAATTTTAATATAAAATAAAATAAACTTTAATATTATTATAATTAAATTTTTATTACTTTTTTTAATATTAAAATAAAAAAGTAAAGTAAAAGGAAAATTAATATAAAAATATTTTAAATTTTACTTAATAAATTATTATTATATTAAAAAGCGTTAAGTTTTAACTTTAAAAAAAAAATAATAATTTATTATAATTATATATTAAGCTTACTGAGCTATGCTTTAATTACAATATATCTTTTTTAAATTATTAATATATTTTAAAAATTTAATAAATAAATTTTAAATATTTATTAAAACTTACAAAATAATAAAAAAAGTAAAGCAATTTATAATAAATAAAGATAATAATAATACTAATAACAATTATATTTATTATATTAATTATAAGTACTATTATAATAATAAAAAAAGTAAATATAATATAATATAATTTTTTAAAACTTGGAAATAATAATATTAAATATATATAAAAAAAATAGATATTAATTTACTAAATATTTAAAATATAAATAAAAAAAAGTTAAAAAAATAGAAGATTAAATAAGGCCTTTTTAAAAAGAATTATATAATATTTTTAACAAATTATAAAGAAATTAAAAACTTAAACTCGGAATTTAATTATAAAAAAAATAATTTATATATAATTGTTACATATTTATTTAATTAAATATTTTATTATTATATTACTGTTTACCTTCTTTCGGACAATTTGAAATTTAATACTATTTTTATATTAAATTAATATACGAAGGACATTTTTTAAGGAATTATATTAAATATAAAAGCAGCTTAAGTATTTATAATAAAAAAGGGTTAATACTTAACTTTTATTAAAAAATATCCGAATAAATAATTAAAGATAAATAATACTTGCGCTAAAAAGGCTAATATCTAATTTAATAATGGATTATTTATTAAATTATTTAATATAATTATTATAAATATTTTATTTAATAAAATAAACTTTTATATTATAAAATTAAATATTTTATTTCTATTATTATTAAAGGATATAAATTAGTTAAAAATATATTTTAATAATATTATTAATTAATTTATATATAAAAATAATATAATAATTAATATTAAAAAAAATAAGAATATTTATAATTTTAATTAAAAGATATTATTTATTTTATAAAAATAAAATTTTAATATTTATTGTTAGTAGGTACGTACGTATAATATAAAGTAATAAATAAGTAAATTAAATAATAATGGGGGTAAGATTGGTATATTAATGATATTTAAGGAAGGAAGAATTTATTTAAAGTTAATTAATAATATAATATCCTTTTATATAATAATAATGGATATATTGTTTTTCTCTCCAATTTCGGCGGTAAAGTACTTTATCTTTAATAAGGTATTTATATGTTAATATTATATAATTACTATTTACTCTATTTTTTTTTTACAATTAATTAATTATGAAAGTAATTTATATAATAAAAAAAAATCTTAGGAAATAAATAAAGATTTTATAATAATGTGTACCTATATTAGTCCAAATATGTATTAATATGTATATAGATTATTTTGCATATAGGTTAATATGCGTTTGTAATAGTATATAATTATATTAATGTGCTATATCCCTTTGTGATAAATTAGAGTTGGAAATGTAATAGCTTAAATTAAGAACTATTCTATGTGTTGGCCTTTATTAGTTTATTATTGTGCTATCTTATATTTAAGTTAGTTAATAAATTATTATATAATATTTTTTATTGTATTAGTATTTATATTTAGCTGTAATAGCTTGTTATTATAATAATATATAATTATTTTTAAGCTTTTTATATTTTATTTACTTTTTTAAATATAAGTTAATTTAATTATTTTTTATTAATAATTTTATAACTTTATTTAGTAATGTTTTTATTATAATGTTAGTTAGGTAATATATGTTATAAATCTAGTAAATATTATTTATTTTTCGGTTTTTGTAAAATTGCTATAAGGTTATTAGGTTAATTATTAGTTTTTTTTTATTAATATTTCTTATTTATATTAAATATTAATATAAGGAAAAAAAATTAGTGTATAAAATAAAGGGAATTTTTAAAATTAATAATTAATTTAAAATAGTATTAATAAAATAATAAATAACGAAATTTATATTAAAATTTTATATTATTTTATAAATTTTATTAATAAATATATTATAAATAATATATTTATATTTAGTAAATAATTAATATATGATATTTTTAATAATTTAAAGTTTGTTATTTCAATTTGTAAATCTTTTATTATTTAAAATAATAATATAATTAATTTATAAATTAAGGTCTTTATTATTTATAAATAATTTATTAATAAAAATATATAATTATAAGTTTTAAGGATTTAAATTAATATAATTAAATTTTTATAATTAATTATTTATTTATTATTTGATTTTAATATTAAAAACTTTAATTTCCTTTAAATTAAATTTAAAATATTAAGTTATTATTAAATAATTAAAAACGGTTTTAGGTTAATATATAAAGGAAATATATATTTTTTAAGTCCTTTATTCTACAAATTGTTTAATTATATCTAAAGATTTAATATTTAATAACGTTAATTTTTTAACTTATTTTTTTTAAATAATTATAATTTTATAATTTTTATTTTAAATAGTAATATAAGAATTATTAAAGTTTTTAATTCTGTTATTTAAGATCTTTTAAAGATGTATTTTAATCTTTATTTTAATAAATGTTTTATTTTTAACGGTAAAGAATTTTATTATATTTATATTTAGAATATTATTTATTTAAAAATTAATAAGTTTAAAAGGATTTATGTTTATTATTAATAAATAAAAATTAAATATTAATAATTTTATATGTAATTTTTATTAATAATAATATAAATAAGTTTTGAATTAATAAATATTTAATTTTATAAGATTATATAATAATTTAATAATATATAATAATATTTTTTTAAAGTATTTATTTTTTAATTTTATTAATAAATATATAAAAATTATTTTTTATATTAATGTTTTTAATTAAATATAAATTATAATAATATTTTTTATTATAATTTTTATTTTTTAATATTAGAGTATAAGAATTAATATTAATATTAATTATTAATTAATTTTTTAAATAGTAAATGTGTATATTATTATAAACTTTTTATTAAAATTATTATATTTTTAAATTATTAGGCGTGATTTTTCGTATAATATGGGGATATTTTTATTTTTAATTTCTTAAATTATTTGTGATTTAAATATTATTATTTTTTAATATATTATTGTATTATATATTTTAGGTTATAATATATTTTTATTAAAAAAGGTATTTAATTTTTTTATATTTAATATTTTATATAGTTTTTTTAATATAATTATTTTATTATTTATTCGAAATTATAATGTTAGGGTAAGGTTATTACGTTTTTTAATATTAATGTATAAAATAATAATATATGATAAGTTATTAGTATATATTAAATCTTTTTTCGAAATAATTTAATAATTATTAAAATTAAAAATAAAATTAAATAATTTAATCTCAATTTTTTTTAATAAAATTGGGTTTTTTTTAAATTAAATATATAATTTAATATATAAATTTTAGAATATGGATATGTTATTTAACGTATTTAAGGTAATTGTAATATCTTTTTTAATAATTATAATAATTTTATATGGTTTTTTTTAATTACCTTTTTCTTTGTAAACTAATACCTTGTTTCCGATAAGTAAGGACATAAAAAGAGTTACTTTGGTATTAAGGCTGTTACGGATATTTAAAGCATTTTGTACGGAGTGTTGTAACTTAATCCTTTTAATTTTTATTATTATTTTCTAAATTGCTTATATTTTTTAGATTTATATAATAATAGATGGTAAGTTTATATTAATTTTAAGGTAAGTACTGAAAATAAATAAGGTTAAAATAAAATTGTTTAGGTTACTAATGTTATTAATTATTTTTATAATTATTTAAAGATATAATATTTTTAAATTAAAATTTTTAAGTTTATTAGTAATAATTTTATATGTTTTATAAATAAGGTTATAATATTTTTTAACTTTTTTAATAAATTAATGGGCTTTTATTGGTATTTAGTGATAAGTAACTCTAATTATTTATATTTTGTTACAGAATTTAGGATTATTAAAGTTTATATTTATATTATAAGAAATAATATTAGGTGGTTTAAAATAAGTATTAATCTAATATTCTTTTAATATTTCTTATATTTTTTTAATAATAATATTTTTTAAGAATTACATTACTTAAAAATTAATGGCCGTATTAATAATATATAAGATTAATTATCCGTTTAAATATATTATATTAATAATTATTTTATAATTAAATTTTATATTTAAGTTCTTTAAAATAAACTTAAATTATTAAAAAGCCTTTCCTTTAATTTAATAATAATAATAAAATTTATTAATTTTTTTAAAATTATTTATATTAATATTATATTTAATTTTATTTAATAAGTTATATAATTTATTAATTAATAGATAATTAAAATATGTATGTAAATATTATAATTTTATTTTTATAAAATAAATAATATTTTTTAATTAGAATTATAAATATTTCCATTTTTTTAACGTTAATTATTATATTATTTTTATATATAAATTAATTAATAATATTATTAAAATATATTTTTAATTAATTTATATTTTTTAATAATAATAGAAATAAAATATTTAATTTTATAATATAAAAATTTATTTTATTAAATAAGGTATTTATAATAATTATATTAAATAATTTAATAAATAGTCCGTTATTAAATCGAATGTTAGCCTTTTTAACGTAAATGTTATTTATTTTTAATTATTTATTTGGGTGTTTTTTAATAAAAGTTAAATATTATTTTTTTTAATTATAAATATTTAGGCTATTTTTATATTTGGTATGATTTTTTAAAAAATGTTCTTTATATATTAATTTAATATAAAAATAATATTAAATTTCGAATTATCCGAAAGAAGGTTAATAATAAGATAGTAGTAAAATGCTTAATTAAATAAATATATAACTATTATATATAAGTTACTATTTTTATTCGAATTTATTATTAAATGGATTATTTTGTTTCTTTTATGGTTAAATTCCGAATTTAAATTTCTAATTTTTTTATAATTTATTAGAAATATTATATAATTCTTTTTAAAAGGGCTTCGTTTAGCCTTTTATTTATCCTTAACCTTCTTTTATTTATATTTTAAATATTTAATAAATTAATATTTATCTTTTTTATATATTTAATATTATTATTTTTAAGTTTTAAAGAATTATTTTATATTATATTTATTTTTTTTATTATTATAATAATATTTATAATTAATATAATAAATATGGTTATTATTATTATTATTACTATTTTTATTTATTATAAATTACTTTATTTCTTTTATTATTTTATATATTTTAATAGATATTTGGAATTTATTTACTAAATTTTTAAAATATATTAATAATTTAAAAAAAGCATATTATAATTAAAGTATAATTTAGCAAATTTAATATATAATTACAATAAATTATTATTCTTTTTTAAAATTAAAGCTTAATATTTTTTAATATAATAATAATTTATTAAATAAAATTTAAAATATTTTTATATTAATTTTCCTTTTATTTTACTTTTTTACTTTAATATTAAAAAAAGTAATAAAAGTTTAATTATAATAATATTAGATTTTATTTTATTTTATATTAAAATATTATTTTATAATTAAATATATATTTATAAAATATTAAAATTAAAATATATTATAAAGAAAATAAATAATTATTTTTTTTAATAAAATAGTAAAAAATATAATATGAAATTAAATTTATTATATTTTAATTATATAATAAATATTTAAGAAAAAATAGAACTTATTTTCAAAAATATTATATATTTTTCTTATATAATTATTTTTATTATTTTATACTTTTTTAAAATAATTAATAATTATTAAAAAATATATTTTATTAAAAACTTTTATTAAAGGAATATTATAATAAATATTTTTTTATTAATTATTAATTAATATAAGGGCTTATATTTATTAATTATTTAATTATATAAATAATGGAGTTATTTAAGAAAAAAAAAATATAATTTTTAATAAATTAATTTCTTTTTCTTTATTTAGTACTTTAAAAAGCTGCTGGTATTATATATAGATTACCCGATGGCGATCTAAGGGGTCCAAAAACATTTCCCGGAACTAGCGGGCTAGTTGGTGCTCCTTATATTAGATTATTGCTATATATAAGGTTGTACCCCTATTTATACCCTTATTAAGTTATATATATAAGATTATTAAGGTAAATATTATTAATAACAATCTGAGGGGGCGCAGCCGTTCTTTAATAAATAGGGGGGGGCGGGGAGGTAAAAGGAGGGCCGGAGGTTTAATGTTAAAGGGGTTAAGTTATAAGCCTTTATATTTAAATAAGTGGCAAAATGTAAAAAATTAATAATGGGTTATTAGGGATAAAGGGGGGTTATTTTATTATTTATAAGGTTAATAATGAATATTATATATAAAAAAAGGGTTAATTAATTAAGGTGGTAAATTATATTAAAATTTATTTTATATATATTAACATTTAAAAATTATAAATTATAAATTATTATTATAATATAATATATATATATATAAATGTTTATATATTTAAATAAATTAATTTTTAATTAATATTATATATTAA
>NW_025953076.1:0-9344 GCF_022478825.1 Daldinia caldariorum | reverse complement strand
CTAACCCTAACCCTAACCCTAACCCTAACCCTAACCCTAACCCTAACCCTAACCCTAACCCTAACCCTAACCCTAACCCTAACCCTAACTAACCCAATTAATAAATATATTGAAAAAGCTATTATTTATAATAAAAAGTTATATAAAAGGTTTTAAGAAAAAAAAACTAAAAAGCTTACTTTTATTTATATTAAAAAAGAAATTAAGGAAATTAATTTTAATATAATAAAAATAAAGAAATTTAAAAAAGATATAATTAAAATTAAATGTTATAATTATAATAAAATAAGTTATATATTTAAAAATTATAAGGTATTTTATAAGTAACTTAAAATATTAAAAAGATAATTTAAGCTTTAAATTATAAAAGTAATATCTTTAAAAGTATTTAATATTTAAGTTTTTTAAATTGCTTTAAATATTAAAAACTATATTATTATAAATAATTATTATTTTTAAGAAAGTATTTGCAAATATAATAAATGGAATTGCTTATGCCATTTTAATAATAATAAAAAGCGAATAAAAGATTAATTAGTGTTTTAATTATTCCCGTTAATTATTAAAGTAAAAAAGAAATAAAATATAAATAAAGATTATTTATAAAAAATGTTTAATTGTATTAAAAGATAATATAATTATAATTTAAAAAAATAAATATTTATTATAATTATTAAAGATAATTTAAAAAATAAACTTTAAATTATAATTTATATAAATAATTATAATAAAAATAAGTTTTATAAAATGGTAAAATTTATAAATGAATAAAAAATTATAATAAAGTAATAAAAATATAAATAGTTTTTTTACAAATTTAATAAAATAAAATAATAAGTAATAAATTAATAAATATACGATAATAGCATTATTAATATAAATTTAAAATAGTTAATTAATAATAATTCTGCTTAAATTTAAAAACGAATTATTAAATGAAAAAAAAAAGAAAATTAAGAATTTTATATATTTTTAATAAATTAAACAGCCTTAATCCCTTTTATTATAACCCTTATTTAATTATGGAAATTAAAAATATAACGTTTTTTAATTGTTAAAAGATCGCAAGAACAATAAATAATATATATAAGAAAAAAGTTTATTGCTATTATTATTAATAAGTACCTTAAAATATAAAAAAAAAAGGTACTAACTATTTGAGCTAACCTTAAAGCTGCAAAAATTAATATCTCAAGAATAATATACACTTTATAAAAAACTACTAGAATTAAACACTTTTTAAACATAAATAAATAACTTCTTATCCTTAACATTAAAAAACCTAACCTAAAACCAAAAACTTACGTACATAATTTTCAATAAAATTTAAAACATAAAAAATACCACGAATTATTTTAAATATTATATCCTTATAATTATTACTAAATATATAATCTAATTAAAAAAAATATAGGATTTTAACTTAAATTAGTTAAAGGATATTTATTTATATATTAATATAAAAATATTAATAAAGTCCGAATTAAATTCGAATTAACCTTTTTAAAAAGTATATAAATAAATAATATAATTTTTAATATTGCTTTTCTAATAAAAGATAAACTTTAAGCTTATATATATTAAAAAAAAATATAGGAAAATTGTAATTAATATAAATATAAGGTACATATAATCTATAAATTTATTGCTTTAAAAAAATATATGGACCGATATAAAGATTTAAAAGTATTTAATAAAGCTTTAATAAAGTTTATTAAAGAATAACAAAGGTAATTTAATAAAAAAAACACTAACAAAGAAAATGTTTTATTAAATTTTAATATAATTTAAGTTATTAATAATTATTTATATATTATAATAAAATAAAAGGATTAAAAGTTCCAAGCATTAATTAATTACAGATGCTTAATAAACATTATTAACTTTAATATAATTAATAAATATTTAATTAATTATTAAGAAAAAGAATTACTGTATTAAAGGTTAATAATCGATAGATAATTAATTAAATATAATAAAAGATAAATTAAACGAAAAGTTATAAATTTTTTAATCCGGATTTAATAAAAAAATTATTTAATTTCCTTTAATATTGTGAACATTTAATACAATATGGTTTTAAAAAAAACTTTAATTAGAAATTAATAACTTTAAAATAAATTAGCAAAAAAACATTATTGAGTAATTATTATTAAAACTAAGTACGGAAAGTTATAAATTTGAGTATTGGAAAAAGGCTAATTTAAATAGATTTAATACAGTAATAAAAAAGCATATATTTATAACTTTCGAAAAAACCTATAAAATAATACCTTTATATATATTATAACCTGCAAAACTAATTAAAGAAATAAAATAATAAAAAATAATAAAAGGAAAAATTAAAGTAATATATAACAAATTTATTAATATATTTAAAAAATATTAAAAAAAATATCCAAAATTATTTGTTAAAAAATTAAATACCGATATAAAAATCCTAAATTATAAACCTTATAATTATAAAATAAATCTTAAAAAAGGATAATTACCTAAATTAAATAAAATATATTTATTAAATATAAATAAATAAAAAGTATTAGTAAAAATTATTAAACGAAAATTTAAAAAAGAATATATATGGAAATTAAATTTACTAATAAAAAATCTAATCTTTTTAATATTTAAAAAAAATAAAAACGGGACATTAAAATTAAATAAAGATAAAAATATAATATATTAAGATATATATAATTACTAATATTTTAATTCCATTACTAAATAAAATAATTACTCTTTATTTAATATTAATAGCTTAATAAAAATAATAGGGAATGTAAAGTAATTTATAATATTAAACCTTAAAAAAGCATTTTATTTAATTTAAATAATTAAAAATAACAAATGGAAAATAGCAATACAAATCCTTTTTAATTATTATAAATATTTAATTATATTATTCAAATTTACAAATGTATTAATAATATTTTAAAAAATAATTAAAATTATATTATAAAAATTTTTAAGAAAAATAGTTTTCGTTTATTTAAATAATATCCTAATCTTTTTTAAAACTTTTAACTAATATAAAAAACATATAAACGAAATGTTAAAAGCTTTAAATAAAGTTAACTTATTAATAAACCTAAAGAAAAGCAAGTTTTATATATAAAAAATTAATTATTTAAAATATATAATTACATTTAAACAGATTAAAATATAAGATTTAAAAATTGCAGTAGTACGAAATTGGTTAATATTAAATAATATTATTATTATACAATAATTTCACAGCTTTACCAATTATAGCAAAAGGTTAATAAAGGATTTTAATAAAATTATAAATCTTATTATAATTACCATATAAAGAAAAAAAAGAACTTTCTAATGGATATTAAAAACAGATAAAACTTTTAAAGAAATATAAAAAGCTATTACTAACGATCCGGTAATAAAATTACTTAAGCTTAATTAATTAAAGCAAATTTATACAAATGGATTTAACGTAATTATAAGCGTAATTTTAGAGTAACTTAAAAATAATAAAATATAGCATTTAGTGGCATATTTATTTAAGATTTTTAAAAGAATTTAAATATAATATTAAACTTATGATAAAGAATTATTTATAATTGTAATAGCATTTGAAAAATAAAAATATTAATTTAGCGGAATTAAGGAACTAATTATAATATTATTTAATTATAATAATTTTAAAATGCTGATAATTACTTAAAAACTAAGATTTAAAGTTTAAAAATAAGTAAAATACCTTAATAATTTTAATTTTAAAATAGTTTATATTGTAAGAAAAGCAAATATATAAATAAACGCATTTAATAAATTTAACGGCATTAATATAAAAGATATAATAAAAGAAAAAATAATATTTATATTAAATAGATAAAGAGCACTTGTGCTATTAATATTATATTATATAAAAAAAGATAATACTTAAATAACATACATTTAAAAAGCATTATTAACAGAAAAATTACCCCCGGATACTAAAATTAGAAAAAGAGTAATTACTTATTTAAGTAAAGTATATGTATTAAAAACTTTATAATATAAGTTCGTTAAAAAATATTACGAATATTTATTACATAAATATTAAAAGATCTTTCGAACTATATAATAAATTACGAGAAATTATAATTTCTTAAGTTTATTTAAAGTAATTAAAAAAGTAATTAACAATTGTAATATGTGTAATAAAATAAAAGCAATTAAATATAAGCCATATAAGCTTATACAACTTACGGAAATTTCAAATAAAGTTTAAAAAATTATTGCATAAAATTTTATTATTAAGTTATTACTATTAAAAGAATTTATAATTAACATATTATATAATAATATATAAGTAATAGTTAATAAGTTAATAAAATATAAACATTTTATATTATATAAAAAATTTAATATAATTAAAGATTTAATTTATATGTTTTTTAAATATATAATTAATAAATATAAATTACTAAAACATATTATTTTAAATAAAAATAAGTTATTTATATCCAAATTTTAGACCAGTTTAATAATAAAAATAAGTATAAAATAGAAATTGTTAATAATATATTACTTATAATTAAACAGGCAAACGGAGCGTTTAAATTAGATGTTAAAATAGTATTTTCGCATATATGTTAATAAAATGTAAAATAATTAAGTGGAACTATTATTATAAGTAAAAATTGCATATAATAACTTTATAAACGAAAATATAAAAATATCTTTATTTAAAGCAAATATTAATTACAATTTTACCATTACAAAATTAATTAATATAAAAGAAATATTTATTTTTAAAGTAAAAATTATAATAGAATAAATTATTATTATATAAAGGTATTTAATAAATAAATTTAGATTTTTATAAATAAGAATGAAAAAATATAATAATTAATATAAGATTAAAGGATTAATTTTTAAAAAAGGAAATAAAGTTTATTTATTATAACGAAATATTAAAATCAAAAGATTAAATAATAAATTAAATTATAAAAAATTTAAATTATTTAAAATTAAAAAAGTTATTTTAAAAATTAATTATAAATTATTATTATTAGTAAAAACGAAGTTATATTTAATATTTTATATTTCTTTATTAAAAAAAGCACCCGAAAATATGCTAATATAAATTATTTTAAATGTTAAAGTTAATTAAAAATATAAAGCTAAAAAAGTATTAAACTTTAAGTAATTTAAAAATTAGATTAAATATTTAATTAAATAAAAGGATTATTTATTAGAGGAAAATATTTAAGAATTAATTAAGCACTTTAAAAACGTTTAAGAGCTTGTGAAAATATTTTACTAAGAAAATCCTAATTGCTTACAAACGTTAATAAGTTAATCCCTAAGTTAAAATTATTTTAGAAGGTAGTAGCCTTGTTGGGATTACCCCCGGAAGAATTAGAAGGTTCAGGAGGATTTATTTAATTAAAAACGTTTTAATCCTTATTTTCCTTTTTTAAATGTTTAAGTTTAACCTTATAACGTATAATTTTAATAGCTTTTGCTTTTATAGCTTTTTCTTAAAAATGAAGTTAATTAAAATATTTAATATAATCTAATATATTATCTTAATAATAGTTAATCTTTTTTTAATAATTATTAATTTTAACCTAATATTTACGAATTTTATTATAAAATTTACGAATTTTATTTAATTAACTTTTAATTTCCTTATATAATTAAAGAAGTTCTTTTTTAACCTTATAACGCTTATTGCATAAATAAAATAATTTAAAGGATATACTACTTAAAGAATTTATCTTTATTATATTATAACTTAAATAATTGTTATTACAGGTATAACGATTATAAATGGAAAAATTAATAATTAAAAAGTAAAAGGTTTCGCTTATACGAGAACAGTAAGAACAAAGTATTTCTTAATAGTTAAAAGACTTAATGAAAGTAACACGAGCCTTACGAGCGGCTTTTTAATTAAACTAATAACAGGTTTTAAAAATTACTTTCGATATACGTCCTAATATTATAAAGAAAGTTAACTTTATTAAACCAAATAAAATAAAAGAATAGAAGAAAAAAACTTATTAAGATTTTTAAGGATAAAAAAGTTTAGAAAAAGGGAAATAATATTATAAATTAATAAGTAATAAAGTTATATTTAATATAGAAATGGAAATATTAATTAATAATGTTTTAATTAAACTTTAAATATATAGATTTTATAGATTTTATGGATCTTATAAATCTTATTAAGAAATATAAAATCTTTAAGATTTTTAAGAATTATAAGATTTATAATGCTTTTAAAAAAATACCAAATAAAAAGGAAATTTATAAGATATTTAAAAACCATTATATATTTAAATATTTATTTACATTTTTTAACTATTAATTTAAATCTTATATTTAATTTATATAAGGGGAAAAACTTTAAACTTTTTTAATAAACACTTTTAACATTTTATTAACATTTAACCCGTATTATTATTATTTATTTAAAATTAAAACCTTTATTATTACATTTTAACGGACTTAAATGTAAGTTCGTTATAAATTATTAATTTAAATTTTATATTTAATTTATATAAAGAAAAAAACTTTAAACTTTCTTAATAAATATTTTTAACGTTTTATTAATATTTAACCTATATTATTACTATTTACTTAAAATTAAAACTTTTGTTATTATACTTTAACGAACCTAAATGTAAATTCGTTACATTTAAAGTAAATATTAATTATAATTTTATTATTATAAAATTAATAAATATAAAAAAAATATTTATTTTTAAAGTAAAAGCTATAATAAAATAAATTATTATTATATAAAAATATTTAATAAATAAATTTAAATTTTATAAATAAAAATAAAAAAATATAATAATTAATATAAAATTAAAGGATTAATTTTTAAAAAAAAGAAATAAAATTTATTTATTATAATAAAATATTAAAATTAAAAAACTAAATAATAAATTAAATTATAAAAAGTTTAAACCTTTTAAAATTAAAAAAATTATTTTAAAAATTAATTATAAATTATTATTATTAATAAAAACGAAATTATATTTAATATTTTATATTTTTTTATTAAAAAAAGCACTTAAAAATACATTAATATAAACCACTTTAAATATTAAAACTAATTAAAAATATAAAATTAAAAAAGTATTAAATTTTAAATAATTTAAAAATTAAATTAAATATTTAATTAAATAAAAAGATTATTTATTTAAAAAAAATACGTTAAAATTAATTAAGTACTTTAAGAATATTTAAAAACTTATAAAAACATTTTATTAAAAAAATCTTAATTATTTATAAATAATAATAAATTTATTTTTAAATTAAAATCATTTTAAAAAGTAACGACCTTATTAGGGTTATCCTCAAAAAAATTAAGCGGCGCGAACGGACTAACTTAATAGAAAATATCTTAACTTTTACCTTTTTCCTTTTCTTCCTTTTTACAATTTAACTCCTTTTTATGTTAAAAAATATAAAAGGCCTTGCTTTTAGCCTCTACCTTTTTAGCATAAATCTCTTTAAGATAAAAAATTAATTATAATAATTCCTTTTAATACTGAAATAATTTTACAATTTTATTAGATATTTTATCCTTAATTTTATAACGCTTATTTTTATAAAATTTAATCTTTTTTTTTAATTTATTAAAAGAATTTATTTTTAAAACATTATAATTAAAATAATTATATTTATAAATATAAACGTTATAATTAAATAAGTTAAAAACAAAAATATAAAAAGATTTGTTAAAATACTTATAATTTAAATAAAGAATAAAGGTAATATTAATTAATTTAATATAAAAAGTATAAAGTTTTTTATTTTTTTGCTAATTAATATAGCTTTTTTGCTTTAAAATAGATTTAAATATATAATTCGATATTTTAATAAATTAGTATAAAGAAATATAAAAAAAAAAGAAAAAGCTATATTAAGAACGTACTTACTAATAGATTTTTAAAGGTAAAAAACCTAAGAAAAGGAGAATAATATTATAAATTAACAATATAAAAATTATATTTTATATAAAAGCAGGGATTTTAAAACGTACAATCTTAAAAATAGGTAAACTATAAATAAAACGTATAAAAAAGCAGTAATCTTAATACTTTTAATGATTTTGCAAAATTAACGGGATTAATAAAATTACTTAAAAAACTATAATAACTTTAAAAAAAAAAAAAAAGCTTATAAAATATTTAAAATTATTTTATATTTAAACACTTATTACATTTCTTTAACTATTAATTTAAATCTTATATTTAACTTATATAAGGAAAAAGACTTTAAGCTTTTTTAATAAACATTTTTAACATTTTATTAATACTTAATTTATATTATTACTATTTACTTAAAATCAAAACCTTTATTATTACATTTTAACAAACTTAAGTGTAAGTTCATCACAATTATATAATAAATATTTAGGAAAAAACGAAATTTATTTTTTAAAATATTATATATTTCTTTTATATAATTATTTTTATTATTTTATACCTTTTTAAAATAATTAATAATTATTAAAGAATATATTTTATTAAAAATTTATATTAAAAGGACATTATAATAAATATTTCCTTATTAATTATTAATTAATATAAAGGTTTATATTTATTAATTATTTAATTGTATAAATAATAAAGTTATTTAAAAAAAAGAAATGTAATTTTTAATAAATTAATTTTTTTTTTATTTAATATTTTAAGGAACTGTTAATATTATATATGAACTATTTAATAGCGGTTTAAAAGGTTTAAAAACATTTTTTAAAACTAGCAAGCTAGTTAATATTTTTTATATTAAGTTATTATTATATATTAAATTATATTTTTACTTATACTTTTATTAAGTTATATATATAAAATTATTAAAGTAAATATTATTAATAATAGTATAAAAGGGTATAACCGTTTTTTAATAAATAAAAAAGGGTAAAAAAGTAAAAAAAAGGTTAAAAGTTTAATATTAAAAAAGTTAAATTATAAGTTTTTATACTTAAATAAATAATAAAATGTGGAAAATTAATAATAAGTTATTAAAAATAAAAAGGGGTTATTTTATTACTTATAAAATTAATAATATATATTATAAATAAAAAAGAAATTATTTAATTAAAGTAATAAATTATATTAAATTTTATTTTATATATATTAATATTTAAAGGTTATAAGTTATAAGTTATTATTATAATATTATATATATACATATAAATGCTTATACATTTAAATAAACCGGTTTTTAATTAATATTATATATTAATATTTTTTATATTAATATATTAAACCATTTTCGCTTAATTACTTTTAATTTATTTAAATTTTATATTAATAATTTATATAATAATATAAAATTAATAAATATTTTAATATAATTAATATTATATTATTTTATATAAA
>NW_025953075.1:0-5000 GCF_022478825.1 Daldinia caldariorum | reverse complement strand
AAATCACTCCACCAACTAAGAACGGCCATGCACCACCACCCACAAAATCAAGAAAGAGCTCTCAATCTGTCAATCCTCATTGTGTCTGGCATCTCGTACGCGGGGCCCGAAGAGCCCCGCCTCACCCGCTTCGGTTATTCGGACCTAGTCGAGTGAGCTGCGGTTTCCCGCAGGATTAGCACGTACCTTAAGCCCTCTAAGAGAGGGCCCACCGCTTTGCGCGCGTTGCGACGGTTCAGCGCTACCTGAACTCGCCACAGGATCGGCTTTGGGCCCTGAAGAGCCCGAGGCGTCCCCTGTACCAGCTGGTGTCGCACTAGAATACAGCGTGTTATAGCTGCTCTGCGCCCGAATCGGGGGCTTCCCCACGCAGATGAATCTAGCACTAGCGGACCTCAGTCCACTATTCCAGGCCCAGACACGTAACAGTCTTTGGTTAACCTGGTGAGTTTCCCCGTGTTGAGTCAAATTAAGCCGCAGGCTCCCGTTATCACCGCTACAGCTTTCGCCGGCGGACGGACTATATCTTAGGCATGCTATCGCAAGCCCACCCCTATCTAGTCTCTGAACCTTCCCCCTAATTATAGGGGGCTTGGCTGCGAGTGGCCCAATCTCTCAGCAGTGTTACCGTACCCGGAGCAGTTACGCCCGGCCGCCGCGCCTATCTCTAGGGCGGTTTGGTCGCTGAGAGCTTAAGGGTTTTCCCGCACTTTAGGGATGTCGCCGCTGCGAGGTAGCGACTAGCGGTATGAGGGACGCCACCTTCCTGTAATACAGGCCGCTCTTCGGGGCAGAGACGCTGCGGAATCTGGTTTACCCCTGGTGGTGCCCTTCCGTCAATTTCTTTAAGTTTCAGCCTTGCGACCATACTCCCCCCAGAACCCAAAAACTTTGATTTCTCGTAAGGTGCCGAACGAGTCAAAAAATAACATCGTCCGATCCCTAGTCGGCATAGTTTATGGTTAAGACTACGACGGTATCTGATCGTCTTCGATCCCCTAACTTTCGTTCCTGATTAATGAAAACATCCTTGGCAAATGCTTTCGCAGTAGTTAGTCTTCAATAAATCCAAGAATTTCACCTCTGACAATTGAATACTGATGCCCCCGACTGTCCCTATTAATCATTACGGCGGTCCTAGAAACCAACAAAATAGAACCACGCGTCCTATTCTATTATTCCATGCTGATGTATTCGAGCATAGGCCTGCTTTGAACACTCTAATTTTTTCACAGTAAAAGTCCTGGTTCCCCGCTACACCCAGTGAAGGACATAGGGTTCCCCAGAGGGAAAGGCCCGGCCGAACCAGTGCACGCGGTGAGGCGGACCGGCCAGCCAGGCCCAAGGTTCAACTACGAGCTTTTTAACTGCAACAACTTTAATATACGCTATTGGAGCTGGAATTACCGCGGCTGCTGGCACCAGACTTGCCCTCCAATTGTTCCTCGTTAAGGGATTTAAATTGTACTCATTCCAATTACAGGACCCAAAAGAGCCCTGTATCGGTATTTATTGTCACTACCTCCCCGTATCGGGATTGGGTAATTTGCGCGCCTGCTGCCTTCCTTGGATGTAGTAGCCGTTTCTCAGGCTCCTTCTCCGGGGTCGAGCCCTAACCCTCCGTTACCCGTTGTAACCATGGCAGGCCAAGACCCTGCCATCGAAAGTTGATAGGGCAGAAATTTGAATGAACCATCGCCGGCGCAAGGCCATGCGATTCGAGAAGTTATTATGAATCACCAAAGAGCCCCGAAGGGCGTTGGTTTTTAATCTAATAAATACACCCCTCCGTGAGTCGGGGTTTTTAGCATGTATTAGCTCTAGAATTACCACGGTTATCCATGTAGTAAGGTACTATCAAATAAACGATAACTGATTTAATGAGCCATTCGCAGTTTCGCAGTATAACTTGCTTATACTTAGACATGCATGGCTTAATCTTTGAGACAAGCATATGACTACTGGCAGAATCAACCAGGTAACTATCGTACGCCGGGGTTGGCCAACCGCGCCTGACGGCGCGGAAGAATTAGTTACGGCTGTCACCACGAAGGGTGGACGGCTCAGCGGTCCGGGCAAGGCCCATCGCGCCAAAGCACGCCTTCCACTTTTCCCCTCTAAATTCCCCAGGGCGCTGGTCCGCCGCACACGCCGCAAGCGCTAGGCGAGCGGCAGTGAAGCTTACAGGCCCCAAGAGGAGACCATCACCTCGTAGCTACGGGGTAGCTAAGGGGTAGGTATCTCCCGATGCTTTGCGGTAAGTTTAGCCATCGGCCAACCGTCCACAGAGCCCAACCGACGGCCATCGGGCGAGAAACACGCCTGAAAGCCCCCGTGCATCCTAGACGGCGCGCCGAAGAGTAGGCACAAAGACCTAAGCTTACAGCGCTCTAGGGGGGTCGATAACTGCTATGCTTCCCCATTGAACGAGCCGAAGCTACAAGAACGTGAGAGGTACACGCAACAGTTACCATGCAGATATGGGACATGACAGAGAGGTTGACGGCCGACCAGAGGTAAGCCGACAACCCCTATAAGGTCTCACAACGCCGGGAAGTTTACAGGGCATTTCAGCAAATGCACAAGTGCTAACCTGGCAGGGTCAGCGCATGTGTAGGCTCAACACAGCAGTCCTTCTAGTGCTTTGGCCTGCCTGGCGTCAAACAACAGCCCGAAAGCTGAAGCCGATGCCAACGCAGAGTCACCAGTCAGATTGCTTTGCCTTACCATACAACAGATACACATCACCTACTACGTTACCACCTAACGCAAGTACCGAGCAACCAAGTAAACCGCCAAACGCGGCGAGGCAACCTATTTCTAAGCCGCGCACCCATCCCACATCTTTCGATTTGGGATTGGGGTGGAGGGCTGCAGCAGTTCACAACTTTTAGTTGCTTACTGCTCGCTTTCTCATATACCCACCGGGCGCAGTTGGGTTGGTTTTATGGGTCTGAGGCTTCCCCGGCGCGGGGTATTTTCCCGACAAATTCATTCGTATGGGAAATTCTAAAAATCGACTCACAGCCCCACATATGAGCTCCCGTCCTGCGCAACATGTGGGGACTTCGCCAAAGCCAACCCCACCTACCACAGGGCACTTACAGCACCCTAACCCACTGCAACCTACTATAGCCACTACAACCCTTATAGCTATCGCCCTACTCAGCCTACCACCTCGCTGGCGCTACCCGCCACAGCGCACTTATAGTACTGTAACCCACTGTAGCCCACCATAACCTACCCCCCTAGCGACTTTTTCGGCACTTCTTATAAGGCACTTAGGGCACTTAATAAAGCCCTTTTAAGGGGGTATAAGGGGGTATACTTATATTACCTTCCATGCACCCCGCTAGGAGGCACCCACGCGGTAGTAATAGATACCGCCGGGTAGCCCCCGACGAGGCGCATCGAATGGTATATATCGCACGGCTATGGGATGTTTATAGCTCGAACGGTTAGGGTGCGAGTATGTGGTTATAAGGTTGGTAAGGCCTCCGGGGTGTCACGTGACCCCGCGCACGGACGTCCTAAAACCTTTTTTCGACGTACGTGTAAACCCGCGCACAACCACTTATCTACCGGGTAGCTCCTCTCGACCTTTGATAAAGTGGGGGAAGGTGTATTTTTTCAATGACTTTTTCGGCATCTCTTACAAGGCACTTAGGGCACTTAACGAAGCGCTTTTAGGGGGGTGTTAAGGGTAATACCTGGATTACCTTTTATGCACCTCGCCACAATGGACTTGCAGGGTAGTAATATATACTACCGGGTAGCTCTTAACGAGGCGCATCGAATGGCATATACCGTACGGCCGTGGGACGTTTATAGGTCGAATAGTTGAAGTGGAAATATGTAATTACAGGGTAGGTAAAGTCCCCGGGATATCACGTGACCTACGCACGGACGTCCAAGAATCTTTTTTGGGACGTACGACTTACAACCCCGCGCACAACTCCTCGTCTACAGGGTAGCTACAGGGTAGTTCCCCTCGGCCTTGAAAAAAAGGAAACCTGCCTTTCTACTTATAGTATATACTACCTTGTAGCCCCGACTTTTCTCTATCGAATGGTATAAATCGTGAAAAGGTAGGTGGCGGCGGTCGGGCGCGGCAGGTGTCCGAAAGGTATTTACAGGGTAGGTGCTTGCGGGGTCCGGGTCGACAGCGACGTCCGCAGAAAGGCTACGGCAACGTTAGGTATACCGTTCGATAGCCCTAATCGAGGCGGTTATCGTGGGGTAGGTAGCTAGAAGGTAGCTATAACGGTACAAGAAGGAGTAAATTTATTAGTATTTTGAAAAGAATAGATAAAATAATATATGCATAGTTTGATAATTTCTATTAGAAAAAATATCTCTTATAAGTAAATCCACGTAATTAGGAATATCTCGCTGGGCCTTATACCGATGACCACGTACCGTATACCGCCGGATAGCCCTCGCCAAGCCGGTCATAAGGGTATATAGCACATCCTCGTCGGCGCCCGGGTGGGGCCGTGGTGACGTCGTTCAAGGTTGTTACAGGGTAGCTCCCGGGTAGGTGATCCCGGACTTGCGAGTCGGGGATGCTTTAAGAGCTATAACCACGCGTTAAACGTGTCGTACAGGGTAGCTACATATGCACGCGTGAAATGGTCAAGTCCTAGCGCACCTACCCGGTAGAACTCGATCATATCCAATTACCGGGTAGGTCTTCCCGAACGACTTACCCGAGAGCTACCCTATACTTACTTTACAGCACCTACCCTGTACCTACCCTATACTCCAGGGTAGCCCCTCCCGGACTTGGTCGCCCGCTCGCCTTGTACTACCCTCCAAAAACCTCACACCCCTAAAAGGTTCTAAGCCAACCCGCCGATTTCCCCGGTTCTGGGCCGGCTTACCCTGCAGGACGTCGCGGGCCCCTTCCGAGGTACGGCGCGGGAGGGCCTAGGTACCCTCCTTCAGGTACCCACCGGGTAGGTTCCGGTGCCGAACACCCGTCCGAGGCTTCCCGGGCG
>NW_025953074.1:0-15798 GCF_022478825.1 Daldinia caldariorum | reverse complement strand
TAAATAAATAAATAAATAAATAAATAAATAAATAAATAAATAAATAAATAAATAAATAAATAAATAAATAAATAAATAAATAAATAAATAAATAATCAAAAAATCAAAAGAGATTTGCCGATAGTGGATCATCTAGTTCTATCTATATTGTAAGCGTTTGGGCAGTTAATGGTGTACGAAGCACTCAATTGGTGTACACTAAGCACGAAATTAACTAGACCTTAGACTATAGACTATTTACTAGCAAGCAACTGTAATATCCGAGAGTACGTGTATAGGTAAGTTCGGCGAGTGTCTCGCTAGATAAGAGCCAATTATTAGTTACCCTCATCTTCACTCTCCGTCTCTTCGTCTTCCTGGGTGACATAAGGTACGAAACGAAAGTCGAGAAAGCTGACGGCACCACCTTCAACTTCGACCATAAACTGCAAGCTGAGGACGCCTTGGCCATCCCCGCGGAAACTGACCTTATTCGCTATGCGCATAGCCTCGCTTGCCGACTTGATAAAGTCGAATTTGAAACTTTGGACCCAACGGTCGTGCACGGAAAATGTCTCGAGGAGGTCCCGACCGCTGGAGAAGTCCACACTGGCGCTGCCGAGAGCTCCGCCGCTTGATAGGCTCAGATAGGGGGCATTTGGCGAGGCGGCAATGGTAACGCGAACCGGAGCCATCGGCGCTAACTCAGAAAGAGCGTCGAGCAGCCAGCGAGCTTGCATGATAACTTTAAAAGATAAGTCATCTCGGTCAAAAGGGATATCGTTATGTGATTCAGGGGTATAGGTGATCATATTGCACCGAGTCTTCACCCCGGTCTCCTCCAAGACGATGCTCAGCGGAGACCCATCTTCTTCGTACATGATGCAACATGTCCCAGGCATTCCTAGAGTCTGATGGCTGAAGGCGTCCGGTCGGTAGTTACGCAGGTTACTACGATAAGCTTCCGAATCCGCCTTGGCCGCTCGGGCTGCTACGTCCATAGCCCCAAATATCTGCAAGGCCTCTAAAAAAGCAGCCAAGTTCATCTGAAATTTTGGTGGATTGTCTTCATCTGGCGCGTTTAATGTATAAGATGTGAAAAGAGCCTTGTCTAGGAACGCTACGCCTAATGACACTGTTAGATCACTTTTGATTCATGCAACGTCGGCCGCTTACCTTGCATCACACGCGAATGGTCTGCAGCAAATCGAATTCCGTCTGGCGTTATTTCCACCTGTACCTTGACCGTAAAGCTGATACATTTTAGTAGTTGATATATCTGCCTCGTAGAGCTGGCTACTGCTCGGAACAGCGGCAGCTGCGGAGGGACAGATCCAGCGGATGAGGCCATGTTGCAAGATATGCTTTCCCTTCGGCTCGAGGCCCTTTAAATATAGTCCCGCAGTATAAGAACAACTTCTCTGGCAGCAATAGTTGCCGATCACGTTTATATAATGTGTTTTGCAATCGAAAGGATAGGTTCGTAAACGTCAATTCACCTATGGTACAGACCAGCGCTCTTCTGGGCCTGCGGCGTCTTCCTTGGGGTATCTTCTAGACGTAAACTCCAACCGCACAGAACATATACACCGTACCAAATCTTTAAAAGTGTTAGGAAGCTGGGGAGCTATATAGGGACGCGGGTTATAGAAGAGGACGTACGCAACGGCTAACGAGGCCGGGACTCCGTACAGAGGAAGGCTGGCGAGAGACCGGTCTAGAGCAACGAATTATTAATTACTCGTAAAGGTTAATTGATAATTGCAGTAGAAATTGAAGGACTCACTCAATGCAAACGCGCCAGTCAGAGAAAGACCGATGAGGAGGAGAACAAATCCGACTAGAAATTGACTACCCTTTCCAACTGTAGGAAGAAATGGACTGCCAGGTGCAGTTTGCCAGATCTCATACAGTGAAGAATCCATGAAGGGTGATGATAAGTTTCTGTAAGAATTCTCTAAGAATTCTCTTACGAAAGGGAGGTTGCGGATTGAACTGATTGGTGATATTCTTGGATATAGTACTAAAATGTTGTAAAGAGAAAAAAAGAAAACCGAAAGAGGACTTGAACTGTTTCACGGCGTCATACCTAGGTAAGTACCTACCTAGCAAAGCTCTAGGTGGCCTATCTCTTTTTACGGCTTAGTGTAAGCCCACAATGCTTGCTTACCTCACCTCATGCCCAATCTTTTCCCCCATGTCCTTATTTTAGTGCCGGTTCCACACTTGTCATTCCACTTCTGCTCCTTGCATCGTCCAACACGCCTCCGCGTCAGATTGCCGAACAACTTCCCCATAAGCTTATCAACCACAACTGACGACGTGCGACTTGAGCGCATCGTATACTTACATTTCCGATCTTATCACATCTTTTTTTTTTCTCTTTTTTTTTGCTGTTACCTCTGCTACTATGGTGAAGGAAGAAAGTACGTTTTCTACAGCCCGAAAATCAATAAATTGTTATTAACTTGTCTCTTTCGCGACAGATGCCAAGCGCAAGGCTAGTGACGAGCCGACGTCACCAATCGCAGCCAAAAGGGCAAAATATGATGACTCGACCGAACCGGAGAAGAAAGCTGTCATCAAACCGATTCCATTTCCAGAGAAGGTATATATTCATCTTATACTTGCCCCCGCGCCCCGTAACAACACGCATGGCCCTCGACAATATGCTAGGCCTCCGTAAGAGGCAAGCAATACTGAGATGGGCTTTCCTTGATCCCCCTTTTCGTTATCACCGTACTACTTTACCCAGTAACCTATAAACCTGTATAGAATTCCCAAATTACTAACATCATGACTTAGCCCGCCGTCATCGAAGAGCGAAATGGCGAGATCGAATTCCGCGTGGTGAACAACGACAATGAGCGCGAGTCCCTCATCATCCTCACCGGCCTGAAATGCATATTCCAAAAGCAACTGCCTAAGATGCCTAAGGACTACATAGCCCGACTTGTCTACGACCGAACCCATCTATCCATCGCTATCGTAAAAAAGCCCTTAGAAGTTGTCGGCGGGATCACATACCGACCCTTTAAGGGTCGCCAGTTCGCAGAAATCGTTTTTTGCGCTATCAGTAGCGACCAACAGGTTAAGGGTTACGGCGCCCATCTTATGTCACATCTGAAAGACTACGTCAAGGCGACCAGCGACGTAATGCACTTCCTCACTTACGCGGATAATTATGCTATAGGCTACTTTAAAAAGCAGGGCTTTACGAAGGAAATCACATTGCCGAGATCAGTGTGGATGGGTTATATCAAGGACTACGAAGGCGGTACAATTATGCAATGCTCTATGCTGCCGCGCGTTCGATACCTCGAGATGGGCCGCATGCTCCTCAAGCAGAAGGAATGCGTCCTAGCTAAGATCCGGGCATACTCCAAGTCGCACATCATCCACCAACCTCCCAAGCAATGGAAGAACGGCGTTACCCCCATCGACCCCCTGTCCATCGAAGCAATCCGAGCTTCGGGGTGGTCTCCCGACATGGATGAGCTGGCCCGACAGCCTCGCCACGGTCCGAACTACAACCAGCTCCTCCATCTGCTTAACGACCTTCAGAACCACCAGTCGGCGTGGCCGTTCCTAAACCCGGTCAACAAGGACGACGTTGCAGACTATTATGACGTGATCAAGGAGCCGATGGATCTTAGCACAATGGAAACCAAGCTAGAAGCCGACCAGTACACCACCCCAGAAGAATTCATAAAAGATGCCAAACTTATCTTCGACAACTGCCGCAAATACAACAACGAGTCGACGCCGTACGCCAAATCTGCCAACAAGCTTGAAAAGTTTATGTGGGCTCAGATAAAAGCCATCCCCGAGTGGTCGCACCTTGAACCATAGGTCAGTAAAACGGGAGGATCGCTCACGGATAATATACGGCGCGAGGATAGACGCGGGAGAGCGCAGGCTATCGCCCGCATCAAGGAGGAATCTGAAACAACTCCCGAGTTTGACGAATACGAAGAGATTACACCCGTCGCAAAGAGACAACAGCAAGCCGAAGAAGCCGGGCCGGCTAAGACAGTCGTGTGTACCAAAATGAATCAGCCCTTGGGTTACATCGGTACCTTTGAGGCTGGTGCTGTCATTAACAAATCCTCACAAGTGCTAGCCCAGCCAAAAATCACGATAGGAGAAGCAGATATGCTACAAGTTATCGGCCCCGGAGCAAGTGCTGGAGTATTTCATCAAGTCTTACGAGCTCCTCCAATTTCCCCTCAGGACACCCTCACCTGGCCGAAGACACCCGTCCGGCAGCACCTGGCTGGTAGACGTAGACGCGCCCCGAAAAACTCTCCCGGGTGTTAGTATATGGGGGTCAAGATAAGGGGTTAATTCGGGGTGGGCGTGTTCCTTTTTTTGGTTCCTTTTCAATTACCCCTCGACAAAAGCATCAGAGAAATTTCGCGATGCGGCAACGACGAGAAAATGAGAATGAAAAGAATATGGCATAACTTTGGTTGACGCATAAGAGGACAATCAGGGGGAGTTGTAGGATATTGTCTTTGCGGCGGGGTGATGAGTTTCGGACGGGACACGAAGATAAGGGGTGTTACTTGGGTTCATGCAGAATGCCGTTCTCGCATTACGATACGATACGTGAAGACGGGACTGGATGCTTGAGGATTGTAGCCTTTGTTAGCAAATGCTTTTGCTTTACGTTGCGTTGCTTCTTGGATGCGTGGTGTGCACGACATGCATGAGATGGAGCTCAAGTAATACCTTAGGTACTGTACCTACCTAACCCACCTACATCTACTTATCCTAATAGGAACCGATATAGCTATAGGTAGCTCAGATAGGTAGATAAGTAGCTTGCGATAGTCCTTGCGGTTGCAGTTATTTCGCTTGCGCTGACTTAGTACTACATACACCTCTTTAACGCTCCGCACATTCTAATCAAAGCAATACATCAATCAAAGCATTCATTTTCCTCAAAACTTAAGAGTGAAATCGGGAGATTTTTTTTTTTTTTTTTTTTTTTTTGGTTCTCTCTTCTTTAAAGCTATAAGGAAATAAATAGTTATCTGCCAGACAAAACTACTAGGCTACGTAAAGGTACTTTACTTGGTAGATGGAATGAAGAGGCATAACCCACGGCAAGCAAGCAAGCCCAGCTCCAGCTCCCAACTAAGATTTTAAAAAAAATGAAATAAAAGAATAAAAAATAAAAAGGGGCCAACCCAATCAAATCTACAAACAACATTGAAAGCTGTTCAAATGCAAAGCCGCAACTCCCCGCCGTATGAGCCACCACCACCACAACCACCATAACACCCCCTCCTTCTCCCTTATATGATAAAACTAATAAACCAAATACCTAACCTAACGCCCGCGTTATTTAGGAAGATTATTCTGCTCCTGCTATGTGCTCCTCCTTCTTTTCTTCCTCAAGGAAGATTGGTATTTGGCTTATATAGGGCACGTGTATGCTATGCCCTTGAAAGCGACATGATTGCTTAAGGCTTCGTGAAACCATGATGATGTTGTTGTTGTCGTTGCTGCTATGATATCTCTAGTTACAATTTATTTGGGATTTTCAGATATGTGTGTATTTGTATGGTATTCGAAAGTAAGCCGCAACAAGAACCATAGAACACTCAAGGCCTCCGCTCTATTTATCGGGGACATGTCCCGGGGGTTAGGCTGGTTATATTTAATCCGTAGGCCTCGGTAATTTTGTGGTTGGGGAGTTGACCAAGGTATGCTGCCCAGCTTATGTTGCCCGGCTTATTGTTGTGGCCCCATCGGTAAAGAGTCCTAGCTAGAGCGCCCACCTCCTCCGTCCATGAATCACTTCTTAGCCATGTGCAGAAGCCGTAAGTAATCCCAAAATCTCATCAATATGCGCTTGAAAAAAAAATCAAAAATCTTTGTTGCTTAGTATGCACTTAATTCCGTCGCCTTAAAAGCAGTGAACGACCATCTAGGCCGTTGATAGAGCATCGCACGGAACATCAAAATGATTAGTGCCTACCTGTAAAAGGCACCTCAAAAGTTGAAAGAATCTAGTTGAAGGGTATCGAATAATTTTGTGCTTCTTTCCACCGTCGCCACCTTGAATTCCGGTGCTGTCGCCCCCAGGAATAATATTTTAAGGAAGAGTGATGTAGGTCTGGGTCCCCGACTGAGCTGTTCGCTGCAGACGAACTTCTGGAGTGGCGGTACTGGTTTCGCTGGTCGGAAGCCGTAAATCTGAGAAATTTCGGCGCAAGGACCTCCTACCGCCGGTGATGCCGCGCTCAAAGGAAAGTGCCATAGAACGCTCGATCCGGGCCGAAGAGTTGTCTCGACCGGATGCCTCGTCGTCCAAGGCGTATCGGAGAATTGAATGGAGGAAGTCCGGGATCTCCTGCCAGCGGCCAGCTCGTGCCGCACTCAGCATACCCGCCGGGAAGAGTGCCTGCGGAATGAGAGCTATGTTGGAATCCCGTATGATCTGCTCTGTGAGGAAGGGAAATTCACCGGCCTCGATTGCATTTTTCAGCCACTGCTCCCAGTCCTCATCCAGGGGTAACGAGGTATCGCCGGCTTCATGACGCGCTGCTCTTTCGCGGAGTTGTTCATTCAGAGGCACTCCGACGCTTGTCAGCTCACCATCGCTCTCGTCGTCGTCGTCGTCGTCCTCATTATTATTTTCTTCTCCTTCTCCTTCTTCCTGCTCGCCATCCATGCATTCGTCTGATGTCGTTGTTGCCTGTGGTAAGGTTTCGGTTTGAGTCGCGCGTGCTGTTTGTGGCCTATCTTCTGGCTCGACCCACTTCGGAATGTCGTCAAACGCAGTATCGTGAATGGTGACTCCGGAATCACGTTCGAAACGTTCCTTAGCCCATTTTGTACCTTCCCACTTCGTGAGGTTGGCGATTTCGGAATCGGTCAGGCGCAGGGCGTCGAAAGCCCGAAATAGACGACGATGCCACTGCCAGCGGCCAAGTCGTATACGGTGGACACGATGCGTGTAATCTAAACCTGGGTACTTGGCTTCTTGAGTGTCGAGATGGCCATAGAAAGAATGAACTTCCTGGCGGACCTCAGGGATGAGGTTACGGTGAAGGAGAGTATGGAAGTTCTGGGGATCGCTGCTTCGGGGTTTCGGGAACATGAACTCGTAAACGAGTTGGTCGACCGGGCGTCCCTTCATGTTGGCGAGATCAAATTGAGATGTTGGCAAGAATGGAGGGAGATTCTGGACAAGTTAATCTGCTTTTTAGTTGCCAGATGGCTTTTGCCGAAAGCAAAGCGTCGAATAGAATGTGGTCGAACAGAATAGACCCAAAGTTTAAGAGCCGGGCCGTTTCAGCCGCCGAACTACCGTCAACTTCGACTCCGATGCTTAAAAGTATGTACTAGGAGTAAGTTTCGTTACAGAGGAATATTGTCGTTTTGATGTGTCTCTCAGGAAGATTTGTAGTAACGTGCGTAGAGAATGGAGAAGGTTAGGTAGGTAGGTAGTCGAGTTATTAGGCGAGTTAGATTAGATGTTGTGGGTAATGTGAGTTGGTGGTGGTGTGGTGTGTGGTGTGGAGAGACGAGGGAGCCCAAGGCGAGTCGAGTGGGAAGAACGAGAGGGGAGGGGGGATTCGTGTTCCAGAAATAGTGTCAACTCAACTCTAACGCCGCCAAGGGGGCCGCGAGCTGAGGGGAGGGAATGTAAATAATTGATTGCTAAGGGCTTCGATTTGTATAATATCAGACGTTAAACTCAAATGATAGAAGATGGTTCAAGAGTTTCAAAGTTGGGTTCGGGAGAGGGAAAAAAAAAGTGTTTAAGGTGGCTTGTCTGCCTGGTGGCTATCATTTCCGAGATACGATTCTGCGATTTGTTACGGGAGTAGGGATATTTGCATGTGTCGCAGGGTATTGCAGGTACTTTTTAGTTTTGTAGAAGATGGGTGTGTAAGCCGGTAGGTGCATTAGCGGTGCTATACATTAGGTACACCTCCGCCAGGATCTTACTTGTCTAGCGTCTCCGTTGCCCCATCTGCCCATACATATTCAGCAAGTAGTTACTAGGGGGTTTTATATGGGAAATTCCCTGGATTATACTTGCTAATCTAGAATCTTCAGTCTTGTGGCTTGTGCGAAGAAAGACATCTTGAATTTACAACGTATTTTTACATAGAAATTACCTTATAAGTTACTTGAAAGACCAAAGTATGGAACGGTGGAGACGCTAGACAAATAAGATCCTGGCGGAGGTGTATTGTACATAGCTGGCTTAGCTGGCTAGCTACCTACCTAACTATGTACCTAGCTAGGTACCTAAACCTAGCAGGATGCCAGATGGACGCTGGGGCTTGGAAGTAAATAGGAAGCCGAGTCCTAATTAGGATTTTCGAGCTAGTACCTCATCCAAACAAGGGTTATCAGTTATCCTAAAGTTCAGTCCCAAACTACATTGGCTGACTGGCGCACAGGTCAGACAGAGAAAATAAAAAAGAAGGAAGTGACCAATCATCTGCCAAGATGTACATGCGTCGTTGCAAGGGGCCGCTGAGATGTTTACAGGGATTCTCCATTGGACACAGGTGTTAGGTACCTTTTCATTGAGAGTACTTGGAGTCTGCCCACTATTTGTAGTGAATTATATCTATTATAATTGTACACGGTAGATATACACGTGTACAGCTACATATCATGCCTCTGAGACTCAGAGTCCGAGTCGGGCGGGTATAAGGTCCCTTATAAGCTACATCTTGTAGGTGTGTACGTAAGCAATTGACCTACTACAACACAACGCTCATTCAGCGCCTCGCCTCC
This sequence comes from Daldinia caldariorum, assembly GCF_022478825.1. NCBI lineage: Eukaryota > Fungi > Ascomycota > Sordariomycetes > Xylariales > Hypoxylaceae > Daldinia > Daldinia caldariorum. The sequence continues at coordinate 7,047 of NW_025953074.1, read as the reverse complement.
CTGGCCTTTTCATAATCACATAAATCCTACAAACCTCAGGTGCTTCCTTCAATGTTCGGCCGAGTGAGTTCGGGGGAGAAGACTTTGAGCCGGCAAAACTCCCACTACCCATGATACATGTAGAGAAAAGCTGACATTAGCTAAGCAAGCACATCAAACAGACTATACCTAGTCCATGGATGTAATATAATGCAATGCATGCCTTAATTCCTTCGTACCGTACCGCCTAAGATGGACCAAGACCCGAAAGAACATTGCATTAAGTACTAGGTACCTTAGGTTAGGTAGGCTGGTAGGTAAGCACATTAAAATACATTAGATTGCTTTATGTACATAAAGGTACCCAACATATTTGCATATATGTTAGCCTTTAGGTACAACGATCTCCTACCCGATGTGACGGACCCTGAATTTTCGTTCCCCGCGCCCGCGCCCGTTCTCTCCGATCCACACCTAACCCCTCCGTCTATATCCATGCGTCCGAAATAACCTGTTTAAGCTCTTACATTAATAAAATCACTTTTCCATTGCTATTAGTAAGTCCGTACGCTTGACGGTCCTTATTTTCGCTAAATCTCAATGTTTTTTATTTCTTTTTTTTTTATTTCTTTAAGACCTAAATATAAGTTTAACACTAATATGCAGTAACGCATTACTAAGTAATTAATGTTACGAACCAATAGCACGGGAACCATATTTTGTATGGAAGCGGGGATCCTGAAACGTACGATCAGAAAAATGGGTAAACTTTGGATAACTTATTAGAGGGTAATGATCTTAATGATTTTAATAATCTTATAAGATTATTAAGATTATTAAAATTATAATGGCTTTTAAGTAAAAATAGGGAAAGTTTATAAATATATTTAAATTATTATATATTTAATTTATATAAGGAAAAAAACTTTAAACTTTTTTAATAAATACTTTTAACGTTTTATTAATATTTAATTTATATTATTATTATTTACTTAAAATTAAACCTTTAATTATTACACTTTAACAAATTTAAATATAAATTCGTTATATTTTAATAACTTTTTAATTAATATTATTATTAATTAAATATAATATAAATACTAACTTTAATAATAATATTTTTTTATTTATATAAATTAATTATAATTTATTTATTTTAAAATATTTATTAAATAAATCTTTTAAAACTTAACTTTTAATAAAAATTAATTAAATAAAATAATATAATAAATTTAATATATTAAAATTAATTAATAATATAATTTTAATAAAAATCAGATCTTAAGTAAAATTATTTAAAGAAAAGGTAAAGGAAACCACCGAAATTATTAATAAGGAAAAAAAGAAAACCTAAATTAAAAAAAATTAAATAAACCTTTTAAAAAAAGAACTTTAAAGAGTATACGAAGCTTATTAAGCACTTAAAAACGAAGTAAACACTTTAAAAAAAGAATTAACTAAATTTAAAATTAAAAAGAATAATAATAATAATAATAATAATAATAATCCTAATTTATATCCGATATAATAAAACCTTATAATCTCGTTACTATTTAATAAAGGATTTAAATTTTTTTTGCTATTTAAATATAATAGCATTACGGATATAAAAGCTTAATTTAGCGCAGCTAAACTTTATTTAACTTTTTTTTAAATTAGTTTTAATAAAGATAAATATAAGGTTTTAGCAATATATTAATATTTTAAAAAAAACGTTATTAAATAACTTTAACTTATTATAAACAATTATTTAAATAAAATTTAAAAAAATAGAAAAATCTAAATATATCTTTAATAAATACTTTAATTTTAAAAATAAAATATAATTAATATTTAAAAACCTACTTAAAAAAATATTTATAAAGTTATTTAAAATTTTAAATAAATTAAAAAAGCTTTAAAATATATTACTAAATTTAAATAATTAATAATTATAACTTAACTTCTTAAAAATGCTTAATTTAACTATTTTTATAAAGGATTAACTATATAAATTAAAAATAAAATCTTAAAAGAAAAAAGGCTTAAATATATTAACAAATATATTAAATGTATTATTATTTATAATAAAAAATCGTATAAAAGGTTTTAAAAGAAAAAGATTAAGAAATTTACTTTTATTTATATTAAAAAAAGTTTAAAAAGATAAACCTTAATATTATTAAAATAAAAAAACCTAAAAGAAAATATGATTAAAATTAAATATTATAATTATAATAAAATAAAATATATATTTAAAAACTGTAAAGTACTTTAAAAATAATTTAAAATATTAAAAAAACAATTTAAGCCTTAAATAATAAAAGTAATATCTTTAAAAGTATTTAATATTTAAATCTTTTAAATAGCTTAAAATATTAAGAATTACGTTATTATTAATAACTATTATTAACAAAAGAACTTTTATAAATATAATTACTAAAATTGCCCACATTATTTTAATAATAATAAAAAAAGGTTAAAAAATTAATTTATATTTTAATAATATCTATTATTTATAAAAACCGAAAAAGGATAAGATATTAACAAAGATTATTTATAAAAAATATTAAATTATATTAAAAAATAATATAATTATAAATTAAAAATTTAAATATTAAAAAAAACCATTAAAAATGTTTTAAAAAAAAAGCTTTAAATAATAACTTATTAAAATAATTATAATAAAGATAAATTTAATAAAATTATAAAACTTATAAATAAATAAAAGATTATTATAAAATAATAAGAAAATAAATAACCCTTTTATAAATTAAATAAAATGGAATAATAAATAATAACCCGTTAAATATATAATAATAACATAATAAATACTAACTTTAAATAATTAATTAGAAATAATTACGCTTATATTTAAAAATAAATTACTAAATAAGAAAAAAAGTAAAATAAAGAATTTTATATATTCCCGATAAATTAAATAACCTTAATCCCTTTTATTATAAGCTTTATTTAATTATAAAAATTAAAAATATAACATTTCCTAGTTATTAAAGGATTATAAGAATAAAAAGTTATATATATAAAAAAAGAATTTATTACATAAATTATTAATAAATACTTTAAAATATAAAAAAAAAGTATTAATTATTAAAATTAACTTAAAAATAATAAGAATTAATATTTTAAAAATAGTATATTTTTTATAAAAAGTTATTAAAATTGAATAATTTTTAAATATAAATAAATAAATTCTTATCCTTAATATTAAAAAATTTAACCTAAAATTAAAGGTATATATATATAATTTATAATAAAATCTAAAATATAAAAAATATTATAAGATATTTTAAATTTTATGCCCTTATAATTATTATTAAATATATAACTTAGCTAAAGAAAACACAAAATTTTAGCCTAAATTAATAAAAGGACATTTATTTATATATAAATATAAAGATATTAAAAAGGTTTAAATCGAGTTCGAATTAATTTCCTTAAGAAATATATAAATAAATAATATAATTTTTAATATTGTACTTTTTATAAAAAATAAGCCTTAAAAGTATATGTACTATAAAAGAATATAAGAAAATTATAATTAATATAAATATTAAGTATATATAATTTATAAATTTATTATTTTAAGGAAATATATAAAAGAATATGAAAATATAAAAGTATTTAATAAAACTTTATTAAAATTTATTGAAAAGCAATAAAATTAATTCGAAAAAAGGAATTTAAATAAAGAAAATGTTTTAATAAATTTTAATATAATTAAAGTTATTAATAATTACCTATATATTATAATAAAATAAAAAGATTAAAAGATTTAAATATTAATTAATTATAAATATTTTATAAATATTATAAACTTTAATATAATTAATAAATATTTAATTAATTATTAAAAAAAAGAATTACTATATTAAAAGTTAATAATTAATAAATAATTAATTAAACGAAAAATTATAAATCTTCTAATTCGGATTTAATAAAAAAAGTAATTAATTTCCTTTAATATTATAAATATTTAATACAATATAATCCTAAAAAAAACCCTAATTAAAAATTAGTAATTTAAAAATAAACTAGTAAAACACTATTAAATAATTATTATTAAAATTAAATATAAAAAGTTATAAACTTAAGTATTAAAAAAAAGTTAACTTAAATAAACTTAATACAATAATAAAAAAGCATATATTTATAACCTTTAAAAAAGCTTATAAAGTAATACTTTTATACATATTATAACCCGTAAAATTAATTAAACAAATAAAATAATAAAAAATAGTAAAAGGAAAAATTAAAATAATATATAATAAATTTATTAATGTACTTAAAAAATATTAAAAGAAATACTTAAAATTATTTACCGAGAAATTAAATACAAATATAAAAATCTTAAATTATAAATTTTATAACTATAAAATAAATTTAAAAAAAATAATTACTTAAATTAAATAAGGTATATTTATTAAATATAAATAAATAAAAAGTATTAATTAAAATTATTAAACGAAAATTTGAGAAAGGATATATACGAAAATCAAACTTATTAATAAAGAGCTCAATTTTTTAATACTTTAAAAAAACAAAAATAAAATATTAAAATTAAATGAAAATAAAAATATAATATATTAAAATATATATAATTATTAACATTTTAACTTTATTATCAAATAAAATAGTTATTCTTTACCTAATATTAATAACCTAATAAAAATAATAAAAAATGTAAAATAGTTTATAATATTAAACTTTAAAAAAACATTTCATTTAATTTAAATAAATAAAGGTAATAAATAGAAAATAATAATACAAATCCCTTTTAATTATTATAAATATTTAATTATATTATTTAAATTTATAAATGCGCTAATAATATTTTAAGGAATAATTAAAACTGTATTATAAAAGTTTTTAAGAAAAATAGTTTTTATTTATTTAAATAATATCTTAATCTTCTTTAAAATCCTTAATTAATATAAAAAATATATAAATAAAATATTAAAAGCTTTAAATAAAGTTAATTTATTAATAAACCTAAAAAAAACGAATTTTATATATAAAAGATTAATTATTTAAAATATATTATTACCTTTAAACAAATTAAAATATAAAATTCAAAAATAATAACAGTATAAAATTAATTAACATTAAATAGTATTATTACTATATAATAATTCTATAATTTTATTAATTATAATTAATAATTAATAAAAAACTTTAATAAAATCATAAACTTTATTATAATTATTATATAAAAAAAGGAAAAAACTTTTTAATAAACGCTTAAAATAGATTAAACTTTTAAAGAAATATAAAAAACTATTATTAACAATTTAATAATAAAATTACTTAAACCAAACCAGTTAAAATAAATTTATACTAATAAATTTAACGCAATTATAAGCATAATTTTAAAATAACTTAAAAATAATAAAATATAACATCTAATAGCATACTTATTTGAAACTTTTAAAAAAGTTTAAATAAAATATTAAATTTATAATAAAGAATTACTTATTATTATAATAATATTTAAAAAATAAAAATATTAATTTAATGGAATAAAAGAACTAATTACGGTCCTTTTTAACCATGATAACTTAAAAACGTTAATAATTACTTAAAAATTAAAACCTAAAGTTTAAAAATAAATAAAATACTTTAATAATTTTAACTTTAAAATAATTTACGTTACGGGAAAAGCTAATACGCAAATAAATACACTTAATAAACCTAATAGTATTAATATAAAAGATATAATAAAAAAAAAAGTAATACTTATATTAAATAAATAAAAAATATTTATCTTATTAACATTATATTTTATAAATAAAAGTAACATATAAATAACATATATTAAAAAATAATACTTACAAAAGAATTACTTACAAAAACGAAAACAAAAAAAAGCATAATTATATAATTAAGTAAAATATACGTATTAAAAGCTTTATAATATAAATTCGTTAAAAAATACCATAAACATTTATTATATAAACACTAAGGAATTTTCCAAATTATATAACAAATTATAAAAAATTATAATTTCCCCGGCCTACTAAAAGTAATTAAAGAAATAATTAATAATTATAACATATTATTTTAAATAAAGATAAATTATTTATATTTAAATTCTGGACTAACTTAATAGTAAAAATAAATATAAAATAAAAGTTATTTATAATATATTATTTATAATTAAATAAATAAATAAAGCGTTTAAATCAAATATTAAAATAATATTTTTACATATATATTAATAAAATATAAAATAACTAAATAAAATTATTATTATAAATAAAAATTATATATAATAACTTTATAAATAAAAATATAAAGATATTCCCATTTAAAGTAAATATTAATTATAATTTTATTATTATAAAACTAATTAATATAAAAAAAACACTTGTACTTAAAGCAGAAATTATAATAAAATAAATTATTATTATATAAAATATTTAATAAATAAGTTTAAATTTTTATAAATAAAAATAAAAAGATATAATAATTAATATAAAATATTAAAACTAATTTTTAAAAAAGGAAATAAAGTTTATTTATTATAATAAAATATTAAAACTAAAAAATTAAATAATAAATTAAATTATAAAAAACTTAAACCTTTTAAAATTAAAAAAGTTATTTTAAAAATTAACTATAAATTATTATTATTAATAAAAACAAAATTACATTTAATATTTTATATTTCTTTATTAAAAAAAGCACTTAAAAATATATTTATATAAATTACTTTAAATATTAAAACTTGGTGGTTATGTGACATCGACGCGTAAGCACTTTATTAAGGATAAAGTGCTTTATTGTTAATACTAAAAAGAGGAACAATATACCCATTATTATTATATAAAAAGGTATTATATTATTAATTAACTTTAAATAAATTCTTCTTTCCTTAAATATTATTAATATATTAATTTTATTTTTATTATTATTTAATTTATTTGTTTATTGTTTTATATTATATGTATGTATTTATTAATATTAATTTATATTATTAAAAATTTAATAATATAAATTAATAAAGTTAAAAAAATTATTATTATAATAATTTAAAAAACTTTATTATAATAATATATATAATATTAA
>NW_025953073.1:0-38895 GCF_022478825.1 Daldinia caldariorum | reverse complement strand
TATTATTATTATTATTATTATTATTATTATTATTATTATTATTATTATTATTATTATTATTATTATTATTATTATTATTATTATTATTATTATTTCTTTATTTTCAACATTTTATATTAAGAATAAAAAGTTATTATATTTAAAATAAACTTTTTGAAAAAAACTGTTTTTAAATTAATGTTTTATATTTTTTAATATAAATAAAATCCTTTTAATTTTCTTAAAAAAACTTTAATTATAAAAATATTTTATATATATCTTTATCTCCATATTTTTATTTATTCATTTAATATAACTTTATTTAAAAAACTTTATTATTTTATTTTATTATTTATTTTATTTTTATTTTTATATTTTATATATTATAATATTATATAATAACTATTATAAAAAAGGTTTTAAATCTTTTTATTATTAAGTTTATACCTATTATTTTATTTTAATTTTAATAATTTTTAAATTTTTTTATAAAGTTTTAAACTTGTTTAATAATTTAAATTAAAAATGTTTTTTTATTTAAATATATATAATAAAGATTTTAACATAATATAGTTAAATGTTTTTATAATATTAAATTATAATAAAAGTATTATATTTTAATTACATTTATAATTTAAACTATTATTAATTATTTAATTATTTTATTTATTATATAAAATAATATTTTCTTTCTTACAAATTTTACAAATTTAAAGAATACATTAATAATTATATTTAAAATATATTTTATATTATTTTTTAATTATATAATTTTTTACTTTAAATTTTTTTATATATTACATTAAAATTAATATTAAATAAATTTAATTTTAAATTTAAAAAAATTTATTTCAAAAAGCTTTTATTTTTTAAATATAATTTTTAACTTAACGTTATTTTATATTATTATTTTTAAAAATAAATAAATTTTAATTTTTTAAACTCATTTATCTTTTTAATTTTTATAATATTTTCAATTTATTAATTAACCACTTAATGTAAACCACGGGTTAATAGTTTATGATTTTACATTTTTTTAATTAAAATTATTATAATTTAACCATAATATATTAAATTAATTAATTATATAATTAATATTTATTATTAAAAGGTTTTACTTTAATTTAATATATCTTTAAATTATGATTTATATTCCCGCAAATGTCATAACGTTAAAACGCTTAATAACATTTATTTAAAAAAAACTACCTTTAATTATTATTTAATTGTTTTTAATATTATCTTTTTTTAAAGCTGTAAAGCCTTTCCTTTTTTAATTGTAAAGGGTTTTTTTTATAATTGCTTATTTTTAACCTTATGGCATTTAAAAAGTACGTGATTTATTTTTCAAAAGTTATTAATTTTTTTTTAATAAAGTAACTTTATATAATAAATAATATGTAATTTTTGTAATTTTATTTAAATATTTAAAATGTTTATTAATAAGTAAAAGTAATTATTATGGATTTTATTACGTGTGTAAAACATTTATAAAGTTATTTTATTAATATTATATAATATTTTAAATTTCACCTCCTTCCTCGAAAAGACTCGCCCATATAGCAACACGCTGGACGATGACGGTGAAGAGGCTGATGCAGCGAATTGAAACCCCCGAGGCCCTGTTGGAGGGCTAGGACCGGTAAGGTGTCTCTCTGAGACATGGAGGATTGAATAACCTTAGGAGTAGCAGACAGCGGGATGCTGCATGGATGGATCTCTTTTGTACTTAGTCAACACGCAGGTACGGGCCCTCTTTTGGACCTCACTCCCGCCGTCCCATACTCTTACAAAGAGTCAAGACCTAGTAACCCCCTAGCCGTATGGTAGATACATAGGTAGTGACCGGCTTACCCGGACGTAAAATACATCATCATCATTATCATTATCATCATAATATTTTAAATATTTAAAATAAGTTAAATAATTAAGCGTTTAATAATAATATATAATTAATTTTAATTATATTAAATTTTAAAATTATTTCATTATTATTTAAAAGGTATAATTTAATTATTTTAAAGTTTATGTGTATATTTTTATTTGTAAATGAAGTTTAAAACGTTTTGTAAAACGTTGGGAAAAAGTCCTTTTTTCGTAATATATATAAGGCCATAATGTATTAACTCCTTAATAAATAATAAATATACGTGTTTTAAAAGTGCAAAAAAATTATATTTAATGGTTAAGGTTTGTGTAAAGAATGGGCAAGCATATAATATTATTATTATAATAATATTTTTAAATTTTATAAAGATATAACTTTTATAGTTATTTAAAATTAGTAATTTTTTATAACTTATTGTATAACCTTTAATATATTTATTAAAATGCTTTAATTATTTTAAAATAATTTCATTTATTATTTAATTATTTTTAAAAAGTTTAATAATTTAATTATTTAATATATTATTATTATAATATTAAAATATAAAATATATTTTATTTATAATTATAATAAAAAGTAGTATTGCTTAACTTTATAAATTAATTAATAAAATTATATATATCCTTAAAAATAATACACTTAGTAATTATAATATTAATTATAAGCGCAAACTATATTTAATATATTACAAAGTTTTTATAAAAAGTTTATTAATAATTTATATAACAATGAAATTAAGATTTTAATTTATATTATTATTTAATAAAACTTATAACTTAATTAACTTTAACGTATTCGCTATTACGTTTTTATAATAAAATATTAGCTATTTCTTTAGTATAAAAACCTAGGTGAAAAATGCTTACGTATTTAACTTAATAATATATTCAATAATAATATCCTCTTTTTTAAAAGTTAATTTTTTATGTGGTAATATTATAAATTATAAAAAGAATTAAATTATGTTTATATTTATTTTATTAAAAACACTAAAAGACTTTTCATATTAATAATTCAATTATTAAATACGTTTAATATTTAAAAAATAAATTAATAAATAATAATAATAATTTTATATTTATTATTTTATATAAAAAATTAACAATTAATAATAATAAATAAAAAATAAGTCTAATAATAAAAATACAAATAATCAAATTTTTAAAATTTTCTTTTTTTTTACATTTTATAATAAATGTTTAAATATGTAAATATATAACTATTAATTAATAAATATTTAAAATTATTTTTAAAAATTTATATTATCTATAAACAATTTTAAAGTATTTTAAAATTTATATAAACTTTAATAATAATTAAATATATTGAATATATTAATTATATTATATTTTTAAATTACATTAATTATTATAAAAAACTAAATTTAAATTTAAATATTATTTTTTTTAAAAGATTAATAATATGAAAAATTTATTTTAAGCTTTTCATATTGATTTAACTTATTTAATTATATAAAACCTTTAAATAATAATAATTAAAAATTATTTTTTATTTTTTATAAAAAAATTAATTATATCAAAGTTATAATTAGACTTTTTTATATTTTTAAATATATATATATTATATAAATAAATAATATTATAATAAAAAACATTTACGTTAATAAAAGAGCTCCTTCTAACTTCTTTATTAAATTAAAAAACTAATTAACTCTTTTATACCTAATAATTAAAAATTTTCAATATAATTTATTAATTATAACAAAATAATATTAAAAAACAATATAATAAGTTAAGCTAGAAGATAATAAATTAATTAAATTTATATAAATTAAAAATCCTTAATTTAAATGCCTTTATTTATAAAATAAAAAATATAATTAATTTAATAATTATTAATATTATAAATAATATAATAAAAATAAATAATTTCTTATATATTAATTTTAATTATTTTATTATTATTAATAAAGTCCTTATAAATAAAATATATAAATTAATATAAAAAAAAGCTTAACTTTATAAATAAATTAAGGTTATAATTTATTTAAATAATAAAAAAAGTGTGAACCAAAATACTTATTATAATATAAAATAAAAATAAAATTAATAAATTAATTAATTAACTTTTTAAAATATTAAAAAAAGTTATAAGTGCTATAAATAAACCCTGTTATAATAAAAGATAGAATTATATTTAATAAAATAAAAAATATATATTAACTATATAATCCCTTTATATTATTTATATTATTAATTCTTTATAAAAAAAAAATAAAAAAGTTAATAAAATAATAATAATAAATTATTAAATATATTAAAAAGAATTATTAATTTATTTAAATTAAAAGCGTTATAACAAATAAAGTAATTTTTAATATTATTAAATGGCATAAGTTAAAAAATAACTTTTATTTTCTTTTAATAATTAATAAATAATAGGTAATAATTAATATAATTAATAAAATTAAAATTTTAAAATATAAAGTGTTAATTCCTTAAATAACGAAAAAAGATATTAAGGACCTATGAAAACTGTTAGGCCTTTTAAACCCGGATTTTTTTGTAATAAAATTACAAACCGCTATTAAATATTATATAATATGTAAATTAATCTTTTAAGATATAAAAATAATTATAATAAAGATAAAGGACGCTTATATTTACACTTTAAATATGTTATCCGGATGGGATGGCCTTTTAGTTACCTTTTTATAAGCAGCATAATTAATAATTAATCCCATAATCTAAACTCTTTATAAAAAGTACTCAAGGTATAGTTACTATTTTTTATAATTTAAATTAATTATATTACCTAAGGTTAATTATATAAATTTTATAATAATTAAATTATAAAAACTAATTTCCTTACTTTTTTTTTAATAAGGACTTTAAATAACTTATAATAAAATATATAATAAAGAAAATTATTAAATATTAAATCTTATATATATAGCAATTTAAAGCTTTTTTTAAACACTTAATAATAAATTTAATAATTTATATAATATATAAATATAAAGTAGGTTTTTATAAAAAGGTAAAAGGTATTATTACTTATATTAAACATTTTTAACGGCTTTAACGCGGTGCTCCGTAAGTAATAATAAAATTGGACTGCCCTTTTAATTAATTAGATAAATTTTTTTATAATAAGTAAAAAAGCAGTAATTTAGTTAAAAGATATTACATTTAATATAATTCTTTTAAAATGCAAAATGCTATAAAACTTTCCAATTTCTTTAATCCTATTTATATTATATATATAATTAATAATTATATTAAAAAGCGCAACGCATTTTAAATATATTAATAATATAATTATTTTTAAAATAGATAAAAATATTATAAAAATAAGTAAATTATTTAGGTAAAATGTTTTAAACGTGCTAAAGTAAGGCCAGTAAAACGCACTAAAATTCAATCCCGCTAAAAGCAAATTATAACACTTTTATAAAGGCTAAATATTTTAACAAAATATAATTTAAGTAAAAAGTTTTCATATAAAGGTTATAAATTTTAAAAAAGTAATAAAATAATTAAAGGTTTTTTTTAACCTAAAGTTCCGCTTTAAAGCACACGTATTAATTTAAAATATTAAAACATTTAAAATAGTTAATTATTTATACCACTTTATAACGCATTTTTAATAACTATTAAAAATATAATAATAACTTATTAAGCTTTAATTATAAAACGTACTAAAAAATAATACGCTAAAGTTATTTTTACTAAAATATAAATAGCTTTATTCCCCTTTACCTTTTTTCTTAAGCAAAAAAAAAGCGCAAAAGCATATAAGGCTTAACTATCCTCTTTCCCCTTAATAAACTTAATCCTTTACTTAAATAATTCCCTTATTAAATTAAAATAAACGAATTAAGGTTTTATTACTTATTAAAATAATAAAAAACTTCATATAATATATAGTTACTTAATTAAAGTTAAAGTTTTTAACGTTAAAATATAACTTACTTATATTATAATTAAATAAGTAAAACAAAAACAATATAACTTATGACCTTAATTTATAAAATTATACTTTTACTTTAATAATATAACAACTATTTAAAACCTTTTAAACCATTTATTTAATAATTTTTAATATAAATTCCTTTTTTTATAATACTTTAATAAAAATTAAACCTTAATAAATAAGCATTTAATAATCCTTAAGTTATAAAAATATAAAAAGAACCGAAGCCGCAAATATAACAGTTAAAAAAAGCACTAACTTTTAAATAGAAAAAAAACCCTTTTAACCCTTACTTACATCCATTAACTCAATCATTTTTAACAATAAAACATCTTCATCATATAATAAATAAATAACGAACCCCCTTTATATATTTAATAAAAGCTATTAACAATCCTTTTACCGAAAGAACTTACCCTTTACCGACCCACGCTCCACCGCCTCTTAGCAAAAAGATCCGGCCATAACAATTTCATAAAATATTATTAGCGCTTTAAGCATAACACTTAAAAGATATACTAATATAAAAATAAATAAAACTTAAGCCATTTTCTTACTTGCTTACGCATTTAATAAGCAATATTTAACCTTTAAGTGCAATTTAATAAAAAAATATATATATTATTTAATTATAAAAGCTATTATAAATTTGTTTTTTTCTTTAATAAAATTTACCTATATAATATAAATAATAATAATAATATAAATAATATAATAATTTAAAAACCTTAAGGCCTTAATAAAAAAATAAAACTAGTAAAATATCTTTTTAAAATACAAAAGATTAATATATACCATAAATAATAAACAGCGGGATATTACGTAAGAAGATCTTTTTTATATTTAATTAACACGCAAGTACGGGCTTTTTATAAGCTTTACTCCCGCCGTTTTATACTTTTGCGTAAAGTTAAAACCTAATAACATTAATTATACGGTAAATATATAGGTAATAACCAGCTTACCCGGACGTAAAATACATTATTATCATTATTATTATCATAATTATGATATAAAAAATCCCTTACTGCTTTTATTTAAAAACTGTTATTAAAATACAGCTTAATTCCAATTTTATTTATTATATATAATTTTATAAAGGTTATTATTAAAGATGTTATATAATAATAAAAGGTTAAAATATATAGTAATAGCTTTAAAATTAGTTATAAATAATGTATATAATTTTTAAAACCATTTAAGGTTTAAAAACGCTATTATTTCGGGATTCGAGTTAATTAAGTGTTAATTTAATAAGGCTATAATAGGTTTATTATTAAAAGCAATTAAATAACTATTAATGAAATAATTATTTTTAATTAAGTAATTTATTATATATTAAAAAACCTTATGGTAGTTATAAGATTTAAACTTATACTTTTATAGGAAAACCAAGCGTTTAAACCATTGCGCTAAACCACTTTTATTTTTTTATTAAAATATTAAAAAACCAAAATAATATAATTATAAAAAAAAATTATTAAATTAATAAATTTATTATATAAATTTAAATAACTAAGTAATTTTTAATAAAACAAAATGTAAAAATTTATAATTTTAAATTAAATAATTAAAAATAAGGATTAAATAAATAAATAAAAAATATTTAAATATATTTTTTTACTATAAGTTATTTAATTTAATTTAAATTTTATTATATTAATTTAAGTGAAATTTATAATAAACTTTTCGCTTAAATATTTTATAAAAGTTAAAAAAATTATATAATATTTTAAATAAATAATATGTAAAGGTATTAAATTTAAATTATTTAATATTAATTTATTAAAAAGTATTAAAATAATTTTTTTCATGGAAATATTATAATTATTTAAATTATAATTAATAATATGTGAAAATATATAAATATGTGAAAAATATAATATAAATATAGGATTTTTTATAAAATTAAGTATAATGTTTAATAAAGTTATTATAATATTAAAAACTAATAATAATGGGATGAAATAAATAATAAATTTATTTATTAATATAATAAAAGTAAATATTTATATTATTTAAATTATTATATTATAAAAAAAGATTTTCTTTTTAAAAAACTTTATAATTTTAAATTATTTTAATATTATATATATTACATAAAATATAATATATTACGATATAATGAATTATTAATAAAAGTATTAAATTCTTTTTTTAATTAATAATTATTTAATTTAAAGTTATAAATAAAAATATTTAAAACTTTTAAATTATAAATTAATTTAAATTTTAAAATACTAATCTTATAATAAAATTTTTATTATAATATATTAAATATTATGAATAATATTCTTTTATAACACATTAATAATTTTAAATTACTTTTATAAAAGTTATACACATTTTTTGCAAATTTACTAATAAAAAACTTAATTAATTAAATAAAATAACTAATATAATAATTAAAATGCATTACGTAATTATCATTTTTTATTAGCTTACCATTTTCTTTTACTAATTAATATTTAAATGTATTAGTTTTTTAATTAATTAATTCTTTTTAATAAACCCGTTTATTTAAAAATTAAAAAATGATTAAACAAATTTAAAAGATTTAAATAAAATTTAAAATATAAAAGAAATTATTAAATATTATATTTTATATATAATAAATAAATTAAATATGTAAGTTAATTTATTTAAATTTAAAAGGTTTTATTAACAAGTTTTATAATATTATAATTTTTAATAACTGTTATTTATATTAATAAATAAGAAATATAAATTAAAAGAAATATTATAAATAAAATAATTATAAAATACTTTTAAATAATTATAAAATGCTTTTTAGTAAAAACAGAATTAAGTTTATTTTAAGTAAAATTATAAAAGTTCTTATTTATTAAATTTATTATAATTATTTTAATAATGAAATAACTTTTTTTAAAATATATAAAACATAATTAAAGCTTTTAACCTTTATTTAAACTTTATAATTTATATGTATTTATAAATAAAAGCCATTTTGAAAAGTTATTATAAAATTATAATAAATACACATTATTTCAATATTTTAATTAACTAATCCTAATTTATAAAATTTATACTTTATACTTATATATAATTAATAACATTAACTTTAATTAAAAAAACTATTTTCCGATTTAATATTTTTAAAACATATAATTAAAATTATAGCATAAATTAATTTATTATTAAAACTTTATTAATACGAAAATTTATAATTTAATTTATTTTTAAAAATACTTTTTTTAATAAATACATAATTCATATTATTATTTTAATTAAATTATAATTATAAACTTTTGTAATTAAGTAAAAATATTAATAAAAATTAATATTATTATACTATTTAAAATTATATTATGAATTTTTATTTTATACGTTAATTTATTAAAATAATTTATTAAAAGTTTTAGTTTTTTTAATTTTATAAATAAAATAAATTATATTAAATAAAAGCATAAATTAAATTATATCAAAAATTAATTTTTATATAAATTATAATAATTAACTTTTAAGATATTTATAAAAACTATTAAATAATATTAAATTTTAATTTTACCGACAATTTATTTTATCTTTTATATTTTAAATGAAAACATTTTAAATATATATCTTTTTTTAATTTAAAAAAACATAATTCATAAAATTCGTAATACACGTTATATTATTATAATAAACGATTTTAAGTTTTTTTTTAATTATTTATATAATTAAGTTATTATAATAAAACAATAATTATTTTTTTAAAAAGCTTAGAAATCTCTAATATCGTATTAATAAACTTTTAAAATAACCTTAATTATATTTAATATTATATAAATAAAAAAATAAAACCATATAGATAATTTTTAATAATATACATAAACAATATAATAATTTTTTATAAATAGCTTTAAAATAAACTTTATTAATAATTAAGTTAAAACTTTATAAAAATTAAAAATTCCTTTAATTTTAACAAATTTAAAAATATTTATAAGTGTCATAAAAAATTTTAAAAAGTTTATACGTTAATATTAGTAAAATACTAGTATTTCTTTTTAAAAAAATTTAATCGCAAAAAAATAAATTAAAAGAAAAATACTTCATATAATAATAAGTTAAAAAATAACTTAAGTTTATTAAATTTTAATTAATAAAAAAATAAATTAATAATTTTAATATTATTTAATAAACTTTTATTAATTTAATTTACTTTATTTATTAAAACAATATAAAAATAACTTTTTTAAAAATAAATACTTTTTATTAAAAAGTTTTATAATAATGGTTTTATACAATAACAAAAAAGAAAATAACATATGATTAATACTAAACTTTATAAAATTAATTTAATTTTTTAAAAGCTAATTTTTTATGTTGTAACATTATAAGTTTGTATTATTAATAATTGTTAACGCCATTACGTAATATACCAAAAGAAATACCGTATAGTTTTACAATACACGTAATACTAAAAGATTAATTGTATTAAAAAGTATAAAGCATAAAATTTAATTTAATTTTTTTTATTATAATATATTATAAATTAATTAAATAATGTATTATTAAAATATGTGTGTTATTTTAAGTGTATATAAAAATTATTAACCCGTGTGAACCGTTAGCCCATAATTTATATTAAATTAATTCTATTTTAAAAATTATATAAATCTTTTTATTAAACTTTCCTTTAATTACTTATATTTTAATATTATACTTTTTAAATTAAATAATTATTAATTAAATGTTAACTTTTAATTATAAATTAATAAAAAACATTTTTATTAATTATAAAACTTATATTCTTTTTATTAATGGTTAATAAAAACTTTTATTATTTATTATAATATAATTATTAATAAATTAATATATTTAAAACTTTTTAAAAAATTTTAAAATAGATTATTATTAATTATATTAATTAAAATATTATATATAAATAAAATATATTAAATAAAAAAAGTTACAAAAATTTAATTAATTATTTTTAAATATTTTTTTAAATTAAACAATAATATTATTTTATTTTATTTAGGATTATAAGAAATTTTATAAAATTATTTATATAATTTTTATATTTATAATAAAATTAAATTATTAAAATTAAATTCATATAAATAAATTTTATAAATAAATATTAATAATCTATAAGTATAATTTTTTCAAATAATAAGTAAAATTTACGGAAAGTTTTTTTTAAAAAAAGTAAAAATATTATTAAATAATAAATTATTTTCCTTTATCTTATATAACATTTTATAAATAACCTTAAAAACATATTTATATTACATGATTATTTTATTTTAAATAATTAATAATACTTATTAGAAAAACTTAATAATTAATAATTTTTATTAAATAAAATAAAATAAATTAACATTAAAGTTAATTAAAATATTAAATTATAAATAAATTATTTTTTCCTAATAAAATTATATATAAGAATATTTTACCTTTTAAATGATAATAATGGTAAAATATTGGATATAAAAATTTTTTTTTAATCTTAATAAATCTTTAAAAGGAAAAATATACATTACAAAAATTATTTTATATTATTTTTATAATTATTTAGAATGTAAGGTATTAATATTTATTAAGTTTAAATAATACTTAATCTTATAAAATTATTTCTTATTTTTTATTATAATTTAATTCTTTTTCCTAATTATAAAAAAAATTAGGTAAATTAATTTTTAATTAAGTTTAGATTTTTATAATAACGTACTTACTTAAACAAAACTTATAATTAAAATGAATTATTTTTTAAATTTAATTTATATATTTAAAAGCAATTAATTCTTAATAATATAAATAAATATAATTTTTAATTACTTATTAAAAACAAACACATTTATTTTTTCAGCAAAAATATTCTTATTATTTTTTATTTTTTTTATAAATTTTATAAATTTTATATTTTATATGTTATATTTTTATTTATATTATAAGTTAATTTATTTTTATTAAAAAGTAAATAACTAAAAGTTAAGTATTAAATTTAGTATTATAAACAAAATATTTAAATAGTTAATTTATATTTTTTTTATTTATAAATTAAATAACTATTAAAGTTTACTATTATTTTAATATAAAATAGTTTTAAAAAGCTTTTAAAATAAACGTTTTTAATTATATATGGAAAGTTTAACTTATTTTACGTATAAAATTTATACATTATATTTAAAAATATTATTTTTTACAAGATATTATTTTAAGTTAATTTTTAACTTAAGTATTTTTACACGAATTACTTTATTAATGTATATTAATTGTAAATAATAATTACAATTAACGTTTATTAAAAAGATTAAATAATATATATATGGTAAGTTTTATTTTTAATATTTAATAATCATATTAATTTTATATTTTTTAAAAATATTATATATTTTTAATTAAAAACTTTTATATTAATATTAAATTAATTATTTATAATTTATTTTAAAATTAAGTTTAGAAATAATAACCATTGAATTTTAATAATAACGAAATATGAATTTTTCCAAGCTTATAAACATTATAATAAGTAACGATATATTAATATTTTTAACTAATATTACTTTTAGTTTTATTTTTACAAGTACTATTACCATGAATTAATGTTTCTTATTTTTAAATAACTTTTTTAATAATATTTAATTAATGTTTAAGTTATAATAAACCAAAATCTTTTTAATTAATTGTAATATAAATAAAACTACTTTTGTAAAACTTTAAAAAATGGCTTTAATAATGTATTATTATAACAGTAAATTTATTCCTTTTTAGCCATTTTTACTAATAAACATTATTAAATTTTATTTAATCTTTTATAGGGTTATATTAAAAGATAAGCAAAAAGTATATAAAATAAATAAATAATTAAAACCTTTATATAAAAATATATAAAAAAAAACCTAAAATATTTTAATTTAAGCTTAATTAACTTTACTTTTTTTTAATTAGTATATCATATTTTAAAATTATTTTTAAGCAATACTATATTTTTTGATATAAAGATTTTTCCTATGGATTTTTTAAATAATTGTACTAAAATATTTACCTTTAAATTATTATTATTTATTATCATTTAATGTTAAAAAAGAATTTATAAATGATAAAAATATAATTAAACATATTATGGTTATTTATTTAACGTTATATTTATTATGCTAATTTAATAATGTAAAATTCCTTATATTTAAAAGTAATTTGGTTTTATATTATTATTAAAATAATTAATAAACTTATAATATATAAAAGTAAAAATAAATGTTAAATTATAATATTAAATATTCTATTTAAATAACTTAACTTTAAAATTAATCGTAATACATAACAATTATAAAAATTCAAATAATTTATAAGTTTTTACTAAACTAATATTTCCATTTCTATACCATAAATTATAAGTTTTAATTTCCCTTATTTAATTAATGCAAAACATTATATACATTATATTATTTATTTATAACTTTATTATTATATATTTTAATTACTAAACAACCTTTTTTTAATAATTAAAATAAATATTATATAAAAAGCTTTTATATAATTAATTAATTATAAAAGGTTAAAAATAATCCTTTAATATTATTAACTTTTTAATAAAGTAATTTTATTTAATAAAAAACTTTAATTATTATTATTTAAAGGGTTTATATGATTAAATAAGTTAAACAAATTAAATAATTTTTAAAGAAACCATATTAATAAAAATAATTTATTAACATAAACTTTTATTTAATAATATAATATTTAAACTTAAAATTATAAAAAGTTTTATATTATAAAAAAACCATAAACATATATATAAAATACATTAAAACTTAAAACCATTTTAATTAATTATTTTAACATAATAATTACATTAAAATATTAATAGTTAATATTATTTAAAAAAGTATAATTTATATAATTTATAATTAAAATTATATATAAATACAATTAAAAATATATATATAAAAACGAAAAACATTATAAATTACCAGTTTTTCCCTTAAAACCTTTACTCTTTAATTAAATATTAAACTTTATAATATAATTAATAAAATAAAGAAAACTATAATAAGGAAAATTATAATATATATATATTAAATAATATTTATAAATAATATTTATTTCAAAAATTTATTTTTAATTTTTAATTAATTTAAATTTATTATAAAAATATTGAATAATATTAAATAATTAAATTTATTATAAACACATATAAAAACATTTAAAATATTTTAATTATTTAAAGTATTTTCTTTATTATTATTTTATATTAAATATATTTAAAATAATTTTAATGATATTATTTATTAATAAAGATTCTTTGATTTTTAATTAATATATATTATTATATATTTACTTTTAAATAATAATATATTTTTTAATATAAAAATCTTTTTTATAAATTGTTTTTTAAAATAATTATATTAAAATTATTATTATTTATAATTATTTAATATTAAAAAATTATTTATAAATTATAAAAATATAATTAAATATATTATAATTTTTTATTTAATATTTTATTTATTAAATTAATTTAATAATATAAAGTTATTTATATTTAAAAGAAATTTAATTTTAATAAATAATAATTATAAAATTATAAATTTTAATTTTTTTATTAAATTTTTTAAACATTTATTAAATTAATATAAAATAATATATATATTATATTATTTTTTTATAACTTTATTATTATATATTTTAATTATTATAAAATCATTTTTTAATAAATAAAATAAATATTATATAAAAGGTTTTGAGTTTTATTAATTATAATATTTATAAATAAGGATTTATTTTTATATATATAAATATTTAAGGTTTTTTTTAATTAATTTTTAATTAAAGAAAAAATATTATATTATATATTTAAAAGCTTTTTTTTATATTAATTTAATAAAGAAATAATTATTTATTTTTATTTAAATATATTTTAGGACTTTGTATTTTAATTTTATAATTATAAATGAAATTATTATAAAATATTTTTTATAAAAAGTAAAAGTTTATTAAAAATATTTTTTATTATTTTAATTTTATATAATTTTTTATCCGAGTTTCGAAATATTATTTTATTTTTTTATAAAATTGCTAATTACTTCGGAGGGGGGCTTTTGTTCTGGCATATATTGCGCCACTATTAGGCGTTTTGCCCTAATAAAGTTTTATAAATTTGTAATAGGGCTTTTACTATATTTGTATCTAAGCCTTATTCTGGCCCTAGGTCCGGTATTGGGGGAGCACTGGGAGATTCCGGCTCCGGGTACAGGTTATTAAGTATAGGGGGAGGGTTAATGTTATAATTTAAATTATTATTTATTTTATTTTTTATTTTATCCTCTTTTTTATTCTTTTTTTGTCCGAATTAATTTTAAATATTATTTTCTTTATATTTATAAATATTAAAATTAATAAAGATATTATTATTAAAACTTTACTGAAGGTAAAAAAGGGTAAAGTTTTAATATATTTATTAATAAAAAAGTTATTTAATTTTTAATAAAGTTAAAGGATATATATTTTTCTTTATTTAAAAATTTTTTTTAAATTAATAATATCAAGTTAAAAAATTAAAGTTTAATATTATTATTTTTTAAGGATTTAAATATTTGTTATTTAATTTTTAATAAGTTTAATTATAATTTTATTTTTTTTAATAAGTTAAATTAAATATTATAATATTAAAAATAAATAAAGGTTTTTATAATTAAAGTATTTTGCTAATATAAAATATTCTTTATATTTTTTTATTATAATTATAATAGTATTTTATTTTTTTATAATTATATTTATTATAAAAATTAAAGTATTTTTAATATTAAGTAATTTTAATTTTTTATTTTAAAAAATATATAGGTTTAAAATTAAAAAGTTAAAAGCTTTTTTTTATAAGTTAATTAAAGAAGATAAATTAATTTTATAAAAATATATTTAATATTGTTTTAGCTTTTTTAATTAAAGTGGGTTTAATATTTATTTAAGTTATAATTTCTTATTTAATTATTGTATTTATTTCTTTTTAACTTATATAAGCGTAAAAGTACTTAAAGATTTTTAGGATTATATAAGTTATTTAATTTATAATTTTATTTAAATATAAATTAAAGACCTTTAATGTTTTATCGAATATTATTTTATTATAGGTTATAATAATTTATTTTATATTTATTTTTTAAGTTTTAATGATATATATAAAATTTAATTAGAAAAACTTTATTAAAATAATTTTTTTATTAATTAATTTAAATATATTTTATTTATAATTTTAAAAGATTTAAATAAATAAATATTAATTTTTAAAATATAATATTAATATTTTATTTTATTTTTATATATATTAAAGGAAGTAATAGCATAAACATTATTAAACGTTTATTACTTAATTTAAGGTTAAATTTTAAAGGGGTTATATTATTTTAAAAAGGAGGGTCTTTTATTTTTAAAGCAGGTTGCCTAATTTAAATGTAAAAAAGTAAAACTTACAATATAAGTGGAATATATGTAAATAAAAGTTTTAATGTTATAATAAAAAAGGTATAAAAAAGAAAAGCAAATATATATAATAATTATAATATATAAATATAAATATATATAAATAACTTTATTTTAACTGTTTAATATTTTTAAATAATAATTAAAATGTTAAAATTTTACTTGGATATAAAATATATTATTATTATCATTATTATTATTATTATTATTATTATTATTATTATTATTATTATTATTATTATTAAAAAATAAAATTAACGTATAAATAATTATTTTTTTAAATTTTTATTAAAATAAATAATAATGAAATTAATTTAAATTATATATTATTTTTAAAATTAATTTTTTTAAATAAACTTATTTATTATTAATTTTTTAAAATAAGTTATAAAATAGTTTATCCGGCTTTTGCTTTTAATTAGTTTTATATGCTTATATACGATTTTATTTAAGTAGTAACATTTTTATTATATAATATAGTAATATTATATTATTTTATTATATTATTAATAAATTATTAATTTATATAATGTTAAATATTTTATTTAAATAATTTAATTTTAAAATTAATTTTAATAAATAATAATTATAAAAACTTAGGTAATTTGTGAGTTTTTATTAAGTTAATATCTTTGTTTTTATAATATAAATTATAAGTTTTAATTTTTTTCGTTTTATCTTTTAAACGTTTATTCAATTAATATAAAATATTATATATATTATATTATTTATTTATAATTTTATTAGTTTTTTAAAAAAGTAACTTTATTTAATAGAAAGTTTTAATTTTTATTATTTAAGGGGTTTACGTGATTAAATAGGTTAAATAAGTTAAATAAATATAAAAGGCTTAAGATGGGTTTTTAATATTATTAGCCTTTTAAAAAAGCAATTTCGTGTAGCTGGAATAAATATTTTAATTTAAGCTTTTTTAAAAATGTTAATTATATTTAAATTTAATTTTTATAATAGTTAATGCCATTTAAAAGTATAATATAATTAATATATTTTAAAAAAACTTTAAACCTTTTTATATTTAATATATATTTTTTAAAAAAAAGATAAAAATATTTATTAAATAATAATAATTTTAAATATTTATTAATTAATATTTATATATTTATATATTTATTATAAAAAATAAAAGAAATATTAATAATTTAATTATTTTTATTTTCTTTCTTTTATTATATTTATTTTAAAAATTTCAAAAATAAAGATTATTCTTAATTTAATATTATTAAAATTTTTTATTAAATGATATTAAATAAGAAATTTTATTTTTTATTTATTATTATCGGTTTTTTATTTTTTAATGTAAAGTATTAATAATTAAAGTTTTTATTTAATAATAAAGTTAAAAAAAGTAAGTTAATATTAAAATTATTAATGAAATCTTTATTATTATTATTTATTAAATTATTGTTAAAGTAATTTTATTTAACTTTTTAATAAAGTAAATAATTTATAATTAATTTTAATTTTATTTATAAATTTACGTTTTTATGTATTAAAAATATTTTATAATTTAATTATTAATATTAAAAAGTTTTAATATTATTTAAAAAAAATAATTATAATTTTATCCTTTTTATAATTTATAATATTTAAAAAAATTATAAATTAATAATAATAAATTAAAGTTTATATAGAAAATTGAATAATTTTAATTATTATTATTTATATTTTGAAAGATTTAATTAATTAATTTTGTTATTTAGGAAAATATATTTTTAAATAATTTATATAATTTAAAGTTTTAAAAGTAATAAACTTTTAAATAAAATAATATTTATATTATAAATTTCTTTTTTTAAGTGTAAGATTTTTATAATTAAAATAAATAAAATTATTTGTTAAAACTTTAAAGAATTTATAAGATTTTAATCATATATAAATCCGATATTTTTTATTAAATTTTAATAAAATATTTATGTAAAATAAAGTAATATTTTTAAATTTATAAATATATTAAAAAGGATTTTAAAAATATAAATAAAAATAATATATTAAAAATTTAAAATACTTTAATTAATATTAATTAGCTTTTTAAAGTAATTATTAATTTTAAAACTATATTATTTTTAATAATAATGAAAATAAATGTGTTATTTTAATTTATTTTTATTAATAAATTATAACGATTTTCGGTTTTAAAAATACGGTTTTAAGTTTCTTTTATTGATTATTAAAAGTATAAAAAAAGTATTTATTAAAAATTTATAGGATTAATTTTTAATATATTTTATTAAATATTTTATATTATAATTTAAGATTAATAATAAAGATTAATTTTAAAAGTAAAGTAATAATAAGTATTATATATTTATGTTATAAATAAATTAATAAATAATATTTAAAGGTTTATAAGGTTATTTTTTAATATAATGTTTTATAATTTCTTATATTATAATAAAAAGTAATAAAGATTAATTTTAATTAATATTAAGATTAAATAAAATTAATAAATATTTATATAATAATTATATTTTAATATTATAATTTATTGTATTATATATAGTTAAGTAATATTATAAAAGTATAGAAATCTTTAGGATTTTTTATGTTATAAAAATTATAGTATTTTAGTTAAATGATTTTTAAAGGAATTTATTAATATAAACTTTATTTTAATAATGTAATATTTAAGCTTAAAATTATAAAAAGCTTTATATTATAAGAGGTTATATATAAATATATAAGATATATAAAGATTTAAAATTATATAAAAGTATTAATAATTAATATTGTTTAAAAAAATAAAATTTATGATTTTTTAATATATTTTATATATGGTTATAATTAAAAGTACGTATATAATAATAGAAAATGTTTAAAAATATAAGTTTTTTTTTTAAGAACTTTTGTTTTTTAATTAGTTATTAGGTTTTATGGTGTAATTAATGAAATAAGGAAAATTATAATATTTTATATTTTTAAAGTTTTTTAAGAAATAAAAAAATTTTTAAAACTTATTTAAAATTAATAAGATTATTAAAAATTATTTTATTATATAATATAAATTTAAATAATGTAAATTATAGGTTAATAGTTTATATAAATTAATTATTATATAATTAATTTTTATTTTTAAAAGTTTTTATTAACCTAATATATCTTTAAATTATAATTTATATTTTTATAAATGCTATAATATTAAAACATTTAATAATATTTATTTAAAAAACCACTTTTAATTATTATTTAATTATTTTAAAATTATTACCTTTTTTTTAAAATTGTAAAACCTTTTCTTTTTTAATATTAAAAAGTTTTTTTTATAATTACTTATTTTAATTTTATAATGTTTAAAAATTATTAACTTCTTTTTTTAATAAAGAAATTTTATTAATATTATATAATATTTAAAATATTTAAAATAAATTAAGTAATTAAATATGTAATAATAATATATAATTAATTTTAATTATATTAAATTTTATTATTATTTTATTATTATTTAAAAAATATAATTTAAGTATTTTAAAATTTATATATATATATTCTTTTATAAATAAAATTTAAAATATTTTATAAAATATTAAGAAAAAATCTTTTTTCGTAATATATATAAAGTTATAATATATTAACTTTTTAATAAATAATAAATATATATATTTTAAAAATGTAAAAACAATTATATTTAATAATTAAAATTTATATAAAAAATAAATAAATATATAAAAATATAATTTATATAATTATTTAAAATTAATAACTTTTAATATAAGTATAAAAATATTTTAATTATTTTAAAATAATTTTATTTATTATTATTATAATATTAAAATATAAAATATATTTTATTTATTATTATTATAATATTAATTATAAATATAAACTGTACTTAATATATCGTAAAATATTTATAAAAAACTTATTAATAATTTATATATTAATTAAATTAAGATTTTAATTTATATTATTATTTAATAAAGTTTATAATTTACATAATTTTAATATGTTTATTATTGTATTTTTATAATAAAATATTA
Source organism: Daldinia caldariorum (assembly GCF_022478825.1). NCBI lineage: Eukaryota > Fungi > Ascomycota > Sordariomycetes > Xylariales > Hypoxylaceae > Daldinia > Daldinia caldariorum. The sequence continues at coordinate 18,669 of NW_025953073.1, read as the reverse complement.
ATTATGTTTTTAATATAAAGGATTTAAATAAAGAATATTTACGTATTTAGTTTAATAATATATTTAATAATAATATTTTTTTTAAAGTTAATTTTTTGCGTGGTGGCATTATAAATTAATTTTATTGGAAAATATAAAATATGAAGTTTAATTTAATTTATTTTTTATTAAAATATATATATTATTTTAAATACATATATAAATTATTAATCTGTAGTTTATATTAATTATTTTATTTTAAATAATTAATAAAATTAAATTAATATTAAAATTAATTCAAATATTAAATTATAAATAAAGTATTTTTTTTTAAATAATAAAAAAACTATTATTCTTAATAAAATTACGTATAAAATTGTTTTATATTTTAAATAATAATAATAATAAAATATCAAATATAAAAAAGCTTTTAATTTTAATATAACTTTTAAAGTAAAAATATATATTATAAAAATTATTTTATATTACTTTTATAATTATTTTAAATATAAAATATTAATATTTATTAAATTTAAATAATGTTTAATTTTATAAAGTTATGTTTTACTTTTTATTGTAATTTAACTTTTTAATAAACAATTAAATTCTTTTTCTTAATTATAAATAAAATTAAAAAAACTAATTTCTAATTAATTTTATTCTTTTATAATCATTTACTTAATTAAATAAAGCTTATAATTAAAATAAATTATTTTAGTAAAAATTAATAAATTATTCTTTAAATTTAATTTATATATTTAAAAATAATTAATAAGTATTATTATTAATAATATAAGCAAATATAATTTTTAATTATTTATTAAAAGTAAATATACTTGTTTTTTTTTAAAAAAATTATTTTTAATATTTTTTATTTTTTAATAAATTTTATATTTTATAAACTTATTAAAAATATTATATTAAATGCCTTTATAAATACCATTTATAAATAAATTTCTTTTTAAGTTTTAAATCAATAAAGTAAATATAACCGATTTTTCCTTTTATTTTATATATATATTTAATTTATTTTCCGCCCGAAAACTATTAAAAATTATTAAAAATCTTTTAATTATTTTTATTATAATTAAACCATATAATTAATATTAAATAACTTTATTTAATTATTTACATTAATAATTCTATATTTTTATTTATATTATAAATTAATTTATTTTTATTAAAAAAGTAAATAATTAATAGTTAAATATTTAATTTATAATTTTAAAAAGCTTAATAAATCAATTATATAAATATTTATTAATTTTATTATAATCTCAAATTTATTAATTAAAATTAACTTATATTTTCTTCATTTATAAATATATAATAATTTTATTATTACTTTTATAAATATATATATAAATATATATAATAATTTTTATTAAAGCATATATTTTTGCATAACTATAAATTTAATATTTTTAGCTTAAATAAAAGTTGTATAAAATTACTTAATTATTATTAAATATTTATAAATTAAATAATTATTAAAGTTCATTATTATTTTAATATAAAATAACTTTAATAACTTTTTAAAATAAGTATTTTTAATTATATTTAAAAATTTTTGTTTATTTTATTTATAAAATTTATATATTATATTTAAAAAATATTACTTTTTATAAAATATTATTTAATTTAATTTTTAATTTAAATATTTTTATACAAATTATTTTATTAATATATATTAATTATAAATAATAATCACAATTAATATCCGTTAAAAAATTAAATAATATATATATAATAAACCCTATTTTTAATATTTAATACTTTATATTAATTTTATATATACTTTAAAATATAATCGTAATTTTATATTTTTTAAAAATATTATACGTTTTTAATTAAAAACTTTTACGCTAATATAAAACTAATTACTTATAATTTATTTTAAAAAAAACTCAGTTTTAATTTTTAATTAATTTAAATTTATTATAAAAATAATAAATAATATTAAATAACCGAATTTACAAACAATAATTATTAAATTTTAATAATCAAAAAATATAAATTTTTTAAACTTATAAAACATTATTAATAATACATTAATATCTTTAATTAATATCATATTATTAAAATTATTCTTTTAAATTTTATAAAAATTATTTTATTTTATTATAATTTAAATATTAATTAAATATTATTAAAAGATTATATTAAAAAAATAAAAAAGAGTATATAAAATAAGTAAATAATTATATAAAACTATATAAAAAAACTTCAAATATTTTTTTAATAATAAAATTTAAATTTAACTTTAAAATTACTTTAATTTAAACTTAATTAACTTTATTTTCTTTTAATTAACATATAATATTTTATAATTATTTTTAAATAATAATATACTTTTTAATATAAAACTTTTTAAATAATTATATTAATATATTTACATTTAAATTATTATTATTTATTATCATTTAATATTAAATAACCATTTATAAATTATTAAAATATAATTAAATATATTATAATTTTTCAATTTATTATTATATTTATTAAGTTAATTTAATAATATAAAGTTTTTTATATTTAAAAATAATTTAATTTTATATTACTATTAATAAATAATAATTATAAAAACTTAAATAATTTATAAATTTCTATTAAACTAATATTTTCATTTTTGTAATACAAATTATAAGTTTTAATTTCCCTTATTTTATTTTTTAAACACTTGTTTACTTAATGTAAAACATTATATGCATTATATTATTTATTTATAACTTTATTATTATATATTTTAATTATTAAAAAACTGTTCTTTAGTAATTAAAATAAGTATTATATAAAAGGCTTTAAGTCTTATTAATTATGGCTTTTATATGGTTAATTAATTATAAAAGGTTAAGAGTAATCCCTTAATACCACTGGCCTTTTAAGAGGGCAACCTTATTTAGCTGGAGCGAACGTTTTAATTTAAGCTTTTTTGGAAACATTAGTTACATTTAGACCTAATTCTTGTAATAGTTAATGCTGTTTAAGAGCATAATATAATTAATATATTTAATAAAAAAGATTAGTATTAGGATTTATATATATTTTAAAAAGCTTTTAAACCCGTTTATATTTAATATATATTTTTAAAGAAATAAAAATATTTATTAAGTAATAATAACTTTTAAAAAGGGAATTAATAATGAAGTTTTTTTTAAAACAAATATTAATAATTTAATTATTTTTTTTTACCATGTTTATTTTAAAAGCTTTGAAAATAAAAATTATTTCCGATTTAACGTTATTAAAATCTATTGTTAAGTTATATTAAATAAGAAACTTTATTTTTTACTTATTATTATTAATTTTTTATTTTTAATATAAAGTACTGGTAATTAAAACTTTTATTTAATAATAAAGTTAAAAAAAAGGCGTATTAATGTTAAAACTAATTATAAAATCTTTATTACTGTTATTCATTAAGCTATTCTTAAAGTAATTTCATTTAATTTACAGATTTATATTTTTATTTATTAAAAATATTTAGTAATTTAATTACCAATATAAAAGAAATTTTAACATTATTTAATAAAAAGAATATAATTATAATTTTATCTTCTTTATAATTTATAATATTAAAAAAAGTTAAGTAGTTTTAATTACTATTTCTTATATTTTAAAAGATTTATTTAATTAGTTTTATTATCCGGGAAAATGTATTTATAAGTAATTTATATAGTTTAGGGATTATATTATATAAGTATAATTTAAAGGTTTTAAATGTAATAAAGTTTTAAATAAAATAATATTTATATTATAAATTTCCTTTTTTAAATATAAACTTTTTATAATTAAAGTAAATAAAATTATTAGATTTTAATTTTTAAATTAACTAATTATTAATTAAAAAGGAAAATTTAATAGATCTTTTAAATTTATTAATTCTCTTTTAAATTAAAATAAAGTTTCTTTATTTATATTTTTATCTTTTTTATTTTTTTAATATATATTCCCTTTTTAAAAGAAATAAATATCTATATTTATTATTTTCTTTTAATTTAGTAATAATTATTAATAATTGCCTTTTTATTTAAACGTATTAGAAAATTAATTAATATTTATTAAGTTATTATATTTAAAGTTTAAATTAATTTTTAATTAAAATTAGTACTTTTTTTATAGCTGTTACTTTTCTTTTTAACTTTATTAATTATGTAGTTAAACGTTGTATTTTGGAATTTTTAAGTAATTTAATAGACGTTTTATAAGGAATTAAAATATTATTAAGGAAATTTTGCCCGAATGAAGGAAATCCGAATATAGGTGGTACAGTGTTAAAAAAAAGAGAGCCAAATGTGATTAACGTTGGATTTAAAAGGCCGTTCCTGAATAAAAAGGCAGAAACGGGAACGCGTTATTAAGGGGCGTTAGTAGTTTTTAATAAAGATTTAAATTTAACTAATTTTTTAGGTAATAATTATGTTTGTAGCTTATTTATATTATTATTTTCTTCTTAATTATAATATTGTTTTTTCGCAGTTTTAACTTATTTTATTTACTTAATTTTAGCTTTTTATAAAATTTAAATATATATTATTTAAAATTTAAATATAATATAATTAATTTTAATTATTAATTAAATAAGGTCTGTTATTTTTAATAAGTAATAAATGGTTATAAGAAAGGTCCTTAAACCCTATTGTTTTTTATTACTGTAAATATATAATGCTTTTATCGTTTTTACTTTTAAAAGATTAAAATTAAATATATTATTAAATTAAAAATTGGTTTTGGTACAATATTAATAAATTACATTTAATTTTACACGAATTTATAAATATAATACAGTTTTTATTAATTACTAATTTATTTTTATTAATATTAAATTTTAAATAACTTATTAAAATTAAATTCTATTTTTAATTTATAATATAATAATAATTTTTATTAATATAATTTAAAATCTTATAAATTTGCATAAGTAATTAAATTTGCATTATTTATATTAAAACAATTAATTTTATAATAATAACTCTTATTTAGGGCAACTGAGCCTTTTTAAATATATTTATCTATTATATTAATAACTTAATTATTTAAGTAACTATTTTTATTAACATTTTATTAAATTTTTAGAAATAAATTTATATTTCATTTATAATAGAAATTTAATTTTAAAATAATATTAAATATTTATTATTAAACTATTAAATAATTGCTTTCGAATATATTATTTAATAAATTTTTTTTAAAAAAAATATTGTTTAATAAATATTACTTAGTAAGTTATTTATATAAAAAAAATATTTTAAAAAATATTGCTTAAAAATATATTAATAAAAAAAATTTAAATAAAAAGTATATTTATATTTAAAAGAAAATAATATTCAAAAAATAATATTTAAAAAAGTATTATTTCTTAAAAATATTAATACTTAAAATAGGGTTATAAAAGCGTAACACATCTTTATTTATTTTATTAAATAAAATAAATAAGTTTTATTTTTATTAATTATATTATATATATTATAAATATAATATTATTAATATTAGTTATTATATTGTTAATATTTACTTTTTTTAAATATTCTTATTTATATTTATATATAAATTTTAAAGAGTTTTTTATTAAAAGTTCCTTTAAATATTACCGGTCCTTTTCGGAGCTATAGCCCTTTTATTTAATTAAGTATTTAATAATTAATTTTTTATTAGTTTTATTTATTTGTTTTTTTATAAAAGATTTAATTTTAAACGAAATTAATTTATTTATATTTTTTTTAATATAAACTTTTCTAGGTTTTAATTTAACCCTTTTAAATAAATTAGGTCCTTTTGGCGCTAACATTAGGTAAATAACCGATACCACTTTATACACTTTTCAGTACTTAGGGAAATTAAGCTTATATGCTAAATTACTTATCTTTTTAATAATAGTAAATGGTTTAGCTCTTTAAAAAAATTACTTTCTCTCTAATTTCCTTAGCAAATAATATCTTTTATAAAAATAGAGGTAAATTTCTTTATTAACTTTAAATAATCTTAAATTATAGTTTTTATCGTATTTAATTTTAATATTATTAATAACGAAATTTAAGAATATTTTTATTTTTTATTAATATAATTTCTTTTAAATTTTAAAATTTAATAAATTTTTTAATACTTTTAAAAATAATAAAGCAGATTTTATTTTAAAACCGAATATAACTTTATTAAGTATATATCTTAATATTATAAATTTAAAATTATTAAAATTATATTATAAAATTAAAATAATAAAAATTTAATTTATATTTTATTTTATTATTATATAATATTTTAAAGCAATAATTATATTATTCGCTTTAATTATTTATTTATAAATAATAATTTATTAAAAGTTTTAAAATTATTTTATAATTATTTTAAAACATTTACCATAAATTAAATATAAATTTCAGATCTTCATCCAATATTATTTTAATTAATAAACATTAATTTATAATAATTAATATAATATATAATATATTAATCTAGTTTTTTATTAAATTTGTAAGTTATAATTAATATTATATTTACTTTTTTAAAATTTATTTTATTTTAAATAATATTAATTATTAAAACTTTAAAAAAATTAATAATAAAATCTATAATAATAATTAATATAATTTATATTATAATTTAAACAGTAATAAAAGTATTTTATTAATTTTAATAATAATTATTTAATAGTAAAATCTTTTAAATTATAAATTATTTATTTTAGGTTAAAATAATATTTACTATTATATATTAAATAAAAGATGTTATTTATATAACTTTCCAAAATATATAAATAATATAATTTATTTTTATTTTTTACATATAATAAATTATTATTATTTTTATTTAAATTTCTATTATAATTTAAATTAATTTTTTATTAATAATATACTTAATTAAGATTTTCTTTTTAAGGTTATTTAAAATAAGTACAAATATTTTTATAATATAACCAAAATCTTTTATAATATTATTAAATTAATTTTTAAACTTTTTTATTATTTTTTATTTGTTATAAAGGTTATTATATATTAATAATTAAAATAAAACATTTAGGATCAGGTTTATTTGTCCGGAAATATATTAAATGTTTAATTTATATTATAATAAATAAGTTAATATAATTATTAATTTTAAATTAAATTTTATAAAGTTTATAAATTTTAATAAAATTTAATTAATAATTTCTTTTATAACTTTATAATTTATTAAAATAATAATATTATATAAATATAATTATAATTAGATTTATATATTTTAGTACGCTTATATACTTTTAATTTTATAGCTTAGTATTTTTATTTAATTTTTATAAATATTTTATTAAGGAATTAAATCGATTTTACAGAGTTTATTACTAATTATGTACTATTTTATTTTCTTTTACTATAAAAGGTTATTATTATAAAACTTTTTTAATAAAAGGTATTTATTTTTAAGAAAGTTATTTTTATAAGATTTTAATAAATAAAGTAAATTAAGTTAATAAAACCTTATTATATAATATTAAAGTTATTAATTTATTTTTTTATTAATTAAAATTTAATAAATTTGGCTTATTTTTTTAATTTATTATTATTTTAGGCATTTTCTTTTAGTTTATCTTTTTATAATTAATTCTGGTTTTTTTTTAAAAAAAAGTATCAATTTTTATTAATATTAAGGTATAAACTTCTTAAAAAATCTTATAAAGTTTATATACATTTCCAAATTTATTAAAGTTAAAGAAATTTTTAACTTTTATATAATTTTAATTTAATTATTAATAAGGTTTATTTTAAAGTTGTTTATAAAAAAATTAAAGACTTAAATAATAAAGTATTTTAAAAAAGATTTATTAAATTTAATAAAAAGGTTTAACTTTTCAAAAAGTTTAAAAATTATTATTAAATAATATAAATATATTTTTACTATTTTAAAAAAGATTATTATATTATTTATATATATTATTAAAAATTACTTATATAATTTTATTTTTTTATTTATATAATAATAAGTATACCCGGGGCTATTTTAAAAGCTTATTAATATAACGTTAAAAATTTCCAAGCTTTTTAAAAAAAAATAATCACTATTTTATTATAATAACCTAATTATATAAATAATTAATAAAAAAACTTAAAACTATTTATTATATTAATATAACATATGTTATAAATTTTATTAATTATTTTTTCTTAAATTAAAAAGGGATATATATTTCGAATAATAAATTTATTAAAAGATTAAAAATTAATAATAATTTTTTTAGCACTATTAATTATATAATAAATAATAAAAATAAAATAGTTAAAAAGTAAAAGTTATTTTATGTATTTAAATTTATTAATTTAATATATATTATTAAAAACTTTATTTACTATTTTTTACTTATTAATATTAAATTTATAAATTTTAATTAAAAATTTAATTTAATTTTATTAATTTTTTATTAAATATATTTTTATTTTTTTATTATTAATTATATTGATAAACTTTAATTTATCCTAAATATTAAAACTGTTAATTATTTTTTATATTTATTTTATAATATTATAAGGTTTATTAATAAGGTTTTTTAAATTTGGATAAATACAATTATATATTTAATTTATTTATTATATATAAGATTCGAAACTATACGCTTTTACATTTTAAAAAAACTTTATAATTTAATATATAATAAGTACGTTTTTAACCAATTAAGTGCAATTATATATTATAATTTATATAATTATTTACATATTTATAAAATTAATTTTAAACTTTTTAATAATAAAATTTAAAGTATATTTTAAATTGATAAATATAATAGCTCTTTATATATTTATAAGGTAAATTATTTATCATATTTAAGTATCTTTATGAAATAATTACGGGAAATTATTTTAGAAAATATTTTATTTCGTGCGATTAATAATAGTTATTTAATATAAATTTATAAATAAATAAACGTTTTTTTAATAAACGTTTTTAAAAATAATAATATAATTATTTACTTTATAAGATTTAATTATATTAAAATAAAAATAATTAATATAATAAAGTTTTTATTTATTAGGATTAAAATAATAATAATAATTAAAACTTTATATAATTTAATTAATATTTTATAAAAAAAATTTTATATTATTATTTTTTAAAATAATTTATAATATTATTATAATATTATTATTTTAGTTTTAATTAAATATAATATTTAATAAATTTCTTTATAAGAATTACAAATAATTTAAATTTATTATATTTTAAATATTATTTAAATTATTTAAATTTATTTAATTATTCTTTAATTTCTAAATAATTTTCCAATTTAAAAAACCTTTTTAAATATTCTTTTTTAAAGTAATTTTCGTAATTTTAAATAAGCGGGTTTATAAAAGAAGATTAATTAATTAAAAAAGGTAGTAAATCCAGATATTAATTAATAAGAGAAGATGGTGGATTAATAAGAGAAAATAATTGTATAGCGCGTTTTAACTATTATATTAATTATTTTACTTAATTAATTAAGCTTTTTATTAATAGATTTAGGCTTAAAAAAATATGTACAACCTTTATAAAAATAATTTAAAATTATTAATACGTTATAAAAGTATATTATTAACAAAATTTAATATATTATAATAAAAAGTTTATTATATGATTAATATTTTGGAATTTAAATTAACTTATAATTTAAAAGTTTTAGGCACTTTTATTTATTATATATTTTAAATAAAAGAAATATAATTATATATTTAAGTAATTTATTTATTAATTTAAAAAGTATTTAAAATCTATTTAATAAAATATGTTTTTAATTTGTAATTTTAAGCTTAATTTATTTATTAAATAATTAAAGATAGAGTTTAATATTTAATTTTTATTTTATTTAGAAAAAGCATAATATAAGTAATAATTTATATTATTTTATTCTAAATCTTACGAATTTAAGTAAATTATAAGTATTTATTTAAGAAAGCAATAATTTAATAGCAATTAATAATATTTGAAAATTTATTAAATGTAGGGTTAAAAAACCAAATTATTAAAAGATTTTATTAATAGTATTAAAAAAAAAAATAAAAACTAATGTTAAAAAAATAAAAAATTAATAAAAAGGAAAAATTTATTAAATATTAAAAGAATTTGTTAAAAAAGATTGAATTTACTATATAATTAAAAGATATATAATTGAAAAGGTAATAATTATTAGGTTTAAGATTTTAAAAAAAGTATAAGGGATTTTAAAGAAGGAACGGTTATTAATTTTAAAACCTTTTAAAAAAAACAACGGGTTTTAAGGAAAAAAAGATTATTATATGATTTATTATAAAGTTAATTTATAAAAAAATATAATCCTTAAGGTATATAACTTATTTATTAAAAGATATTATTTTAATAAGGAGAAAAAGTAGATATATCTTTTGTAACAAAGTAAAAAGCTTTGGATATAATAGGCTATTAATTTACCCCAAATGGTTGTCCGGGCAGGTAAAAAAATTAAGGTAAATTATCTGCTTAAAGGGCTAATAATTCGGCAGGATCTTCTTATTTACTAATTAGACTAACAATTAAATTAAAAAATAAAAGGAAAGGAAAGGGAAAAAGTGCTATTAAATATTAAACCTTAGTTTTTAGATTAAAATAAAGTTTCTTTATTTATATTTTTATCTTTCTTATTTTTTTAATAAAAATTATTTATTAAAACCTTGAAAATTTTATAAGTTTTTAATTATGTATAAACCTAACATTTTTTATTAAGTTTTAATAAAAGGTTTATATAAAATAAAATGGTATTTTTAAGGTTATAAATATTTTAAAAAAGTATTTTAAAAATATAAATAAAAATAATATATTAAAAATATACAAGTTTATCTTAATATTAGTTAAGTTTTTAAAATGATTATTAGCTTTAAAGGTATAGTAAAAAAATAAAAAATAAATATTTTATATTAAATTTTAAAATTATATTATTAATAAAATTATAAAAAAAACTTAATACTTTTTATAATTACCTTATTTATATTAATTAATAGCGAAAGTAAATTTATTATTTTCATCTATTTTTAATTATGAACTATAATAATTCTTAATTTTAAAAATGCGGTTTTAAGTTTCTTTTAATAATTAACATCAATTATTAAAAGTATAAAAAAATATTTATTATAAATTTATAAAATTAATTTCCAATATATTTTATTAGATATTTTGTATTATAATTTATAAATTTAATAAAAAAGTTAAATTAATATATTATATATTATATTACTTATTATAAATTAAAGTTTATTAATTAAAATAAAATTAAATAAATATTTAATTTATAATAAAAACTTTTAAAAAATTATAAAATAACTTTAAAAACTTTAAAAAATTATTATTTACAAATAAATGGCTAAAACAAATAATATAATTAAAATATTAAAATTGCTTTAAAATATTATATAATAATAAAATAAAATATAAATTAAATTTTTATTATTAAAATTAAACATGATAAAAATTGTAACTTAAAATTATTTAAAGTTAATAAAGAAATTTACTTTTGTTTTTATAAAAAATATTATTTATTAAAGAAATTAAAGAAATTAAAGAAATTAAAGAAATTAAAGAAATTAAAGAAAAAATAATTTCTTTAAAATATTAATTCTTTTATTATTATTAAAAAGAAAACCAATTTAATTATATAAACTTAATTTCCTTAAATATTAAAAATGTATGAAATAATATTAATGTTAAAAAAACTTAATTTATTTAGAAAGTTAAATTAAAATTCGGAAAACTTTTATAAAAAAATAAGTAAATAAAATTAATAAAAAATATTTTAAAGCTTATATATAAATATAAATAAAAATATTATTTTTTTATAAGTTTACTTTAAATATTAATATTTTTTAAATATAAATATATTTTAATTTAAATTTAAATATATTTTAATTTAAATTTAAATAAAATTTTTAATATTAAATCTTTTTTGTATTAATATTTTTATATATTAATAGTTTATTAGTTAACATTTATTAAGTAATACTTTTCAATTAATATCCTTTTTTTAAAAAAAAATGTTAAATAATATATTTAAAAGTAATTATTTAATAGTTTAATAATAAATGTTTAATATTATTTTAAAGTTAAATTCTTATTATAAAGAAATGTAAAATTATTTTTAAAAAGTTAATAAAATATTAGTAAAAGGAATTACTTAAATAATATAAATTTAATTATTTGTGTAAATTTATAAAATTTCAAATTATATTAATAATAATTATTATTATATTATTAATATAATTATTTTTAATAAAAACTTATAATTTAACTTTTAATATCTTAGTAATTAAAAAAACGCTTGTATATTAATTAAAAGTATTTAAAATACATATATTTTTATCATTATTTATTGTTTATTTATAAAGGATAAGTTTTTAAACTTATAGTTTAAAAGCTTTTTAATTTTTTTTATTTACTATAATGTTTATATATTATTAAACTTTAGTTTTTAAATTAAATAATTACTAATTAAAAAAATGTCTTTATTTATACTTTTATTTTTCTTATTTTCTTAATATATATTCTTTTTTTTAAAAAAAAATATTTACGTTTATTATTTTCTTTTAATTTAATAATAATTATTAATAACTGCTTTTTTATTTTAATTTATTAATGAATTAATTAATATTTATTAAATTATTATATTTATAATTAAGTTTTTAATAATATTATTTAAGGCTTAAAGTAATTTTTAATTAAAATTAGTATTTTCTTTTAACTTTATTAATTATATAATTAAACATTATACTTTAAAATATTTTGTTGGTTTAATAAATATTTTATGTGAAATTAAAATATTATTAAAAAGATTTTGCTTGAATAAGGTAAATTTAAATGGGGGAAATTTAAATAAAAGAAATCCGAATATAAATAGCGTAATATTAAAAAAAGTTATTTTTACATAAAAGAGTAAAAATAAAAATGTATTACTAAAAAATATTAATGATTTTTAATAAAAATTTAAATTTAATTACTTTTTTAAGTGATAATTATATTTGTAATTTATCAATATTATTATTCTTTTTATAAATCTAATATTATTTTTTTACAGCTTTAATTTATTTTATTTATTTAGCTTTTATTATATTATACACTTAAGTTATTTTAATATTAAATTTGAAATAATTTTATTTTTAATTTAAATATAAAAATAATAAAAATAATAATATTTTAAATAAAATTTAATTAATTAAAAAAACTTATTTTAAACTTTAATTATAAATTAAATTAATTTTTATTAAAAGTTAATATTTTTAAAAGAGTTTATAATAATTTATTAACTTTTTAATTTAAAATAATATTTTATAATTATTAAATATACATATTATATTAAAATATATAAATTATATTTTTAAATATTTAAGATAAATAATATAACGTAAACCACGGGTTAGCGGTTTACACGGGTTAATGGTTTAGCCAGGTAATTCATTATATAGTGAAAAACCTTGTGGGAATTATAGGATTCAAACTTATACTTTTACGGGAAAGCTCAGCGCTTAAACCATTACGCCAAACCACCAATTATTATTTTAAATTATTATTTATTAATAATATTAAATTATGTATAATATATTAAATTTAAATAAAATTAATAAATAATTACTATAAAAATTATATTTTATTATTAATATTAAAGTATATAATTGTCTTTTTATAAATAGTAATATTGATTTAATAAATAAATTGAAAAAAACTATATTAAATAAGGATTAAATTAAATTTTAATTTATTTAAACTTAATAAAAAAAGAATAAAAATCAAAATTAAGTAATTGTTTTATATTATTAAATAATATATATAATTAATAAAAATTTAAATTTAAAATAAAATTTTCTTATTTATTTAAATATAATATTTCTTTTATATTAATTTTTCTTTTATTAAAATAATATTTAAAATTAAATTAATATTTTAGAAAAACTGTTATTATTCGTATTTTTTATTTTTATTATTAAAGCATATTTGTACTTTTCATATATTAAATTATATTTTAAAAGTTATTTAATAATGTATTTAATTTAATATAAGTATATTATGCAATTGTAAAAAAAGCTTTTTATGAAGTTTTTTATAAAGTTTTATTTATTATAATATAATATATAAAATTATATTGTTAATTTCGTTTTAATTAAAGTTTAATTAAATGTATTTTATATTTTATTAATATTAATATTATTTAAAAGTTTTAATTAAAATAAAATTAATAATATAACTTTTATATTAAAAAGTATATGTTACGAATTTTAAAGCTTGTAACTTAAGATTAAGCTATATGTAAGGCGCATAAGCCACCTTAAGAAATGGGAAAGACCTTTTTATTATGTAGCACCTTTATGATAATAATAATAATGATGTATTTTACGCCCGGCTGAGATTTTAACGTTTTAATTGTTATTTAAAGATATTAAACGGTTAAAGTAAAGCTATTTATATAAGAAATCCCTTATTGTTTTTACTTAAAAGTTGTTATTAAAATACGATTTAATTTTAAATTTATTTATTATGTATATAATTTTAAAAAATTATATTAATATTAATATATATAATTTTTAATGTTAATAAAGCTTAAAATAATTATTAATAATATTATATATAATTTTATAATAATTATTATTAAAAATATTATATAATAGTAAAAAGTTAAAGCATATAGTAATAACTTTAAAATTATTTTTAAATAATATATATAATTTTTAAAGTTATTTAAAGCTTAAGGAAATTATTACTTTAAAACTTAAAGTAATTAAGTGTTAATTTAATAGGGCTGTAATAGCTTTATTATTAAAAGCAATTAAATAGTTATTAATAAAATGGTCGTTTTTAGCTAGGTAATTTATTATATATTAAAAAACCTTTTGGTAATTGTAAGATTTAAACTTATACTTTTATAAGAAAGTTAAGTACTTAAACCATTGCGTTAAACCATTTACGTAGTACTTTTAAAAGTGTAATTTTACGTAATTATACGTTATTATGTTTATATTAATAATCCTTTATATAAATAATTTTATATTCCTATTAGGTAAAATTGTTAATAACTAATTTAAATCATTTTTAAAATTTATTAAATATTATACATATTTAAATTATAATATTAACTTTATTACTTTTAAATTAAAATTTAATTTTATAATATTTTAATTATTTTTTAATTAAAATTAAAGATTTAATTTAAATATAATGATTTAACGTAAGTATTTTATATGATAATATTTTTAATAATAATAGCAATTTAATAAATATCCTTTTATTTACTTTTTTTATTATTTTTTTATTTATTTTATAAAATCTTTAAAAAAATAAATTATTAAATTAATTAACAAACTTATATAATTACTAATTAATTTAAAACCTTTTAATATTATAATTAATATATTATTTAAAATATATTTTATTATATACTAGTTTTTATAAAATAATATTAATTAGTTAAAAATTAAAGTTAAAACTTTTTAAAATACGTAAATTATATTTATTTCTTTAATTTTTAACTTTACTGTTATTAATGTTTTAATAATAATAACATTATTAAAAAGATATAAGCTTAATATTTTTAAATTATATAACGGAACTAAAGATTTAAAAGGATCTTTTATATAAAACATAATATATTTTAAACTTTATAAAATTTTATTAAATACTTTTAAAAAACACGTTTTTATAATGAAAAATTAATTTAATAAAAATGCTTTTAAATGGTTTAAACCTTATTTATAAGATTAATTAAAATAGATTAATAAAATGAAATGGGTTATTAATATTAAGGTTTTATTTAAAAGTTTTAATAAGTTTTAAAAATAAATTAAAAAATATCTAAAAATTCGAATAAAAAGTAAATTATTAAATAATATTTTTTAAATTTTAAATAAATTAAATTAATATTTTATTATATTATTAAATTTAATAGATTGTTTATTTAAACTAACGTTAATTAAAATAAAGCTTTTATTATTTATTTTAATAATTTTAAAAAAAGAATATAAAATTAATTATATTTTGAAAATAAGCTTATTTAATTCGAAGATTATTATAAGAAAGCCATTAAGATCGATAACTATTAATATAAACGTAAGCAAATAAAGAAAAAAAAGGAAAAATTAAACAAAATATATACACAGGGAAAAAAAAAAGAAAACCAATTAAAAACCCTAATACCTTATATGGAACTCATTTTAAACCTATGGATATCGGCCAGATTTAAAAGGGAAAAACAATACCAGTTAAATAAAGTATTTCAACTATAATAAAAAAAGATATTACAAAACCTAATGTTACAATCCTCCTTAAACTAATAAAATCCTAAAACCTTTTAAACAACTAAAAGGAAAAAAATAAAAGTCAAAATAAGGATAATTTAATAAAGAAGTCCTTAAGAAAAAGTAAATTACAATTATCTCCATTAAAGTACTTGTTACAATAACAATTATTAAGTACATTAATTAGAAAAAAATAAAGCTACTAATATTTACAAAAACTTTAACCTAAGAAATAAAAGCGTTTTTTAAATTTAAGATTTAAAAAGTAACATATAATAGAAAAACCTATTATATTTAATAATAATACCCTTTAATAAATAATAAATAATCTAATATTAAATTTTATTATTTTTTAAAAAAAAATTATTAAATTTTTTAATTTAATTAAATTTAAATTATATTAAAACGTTATTAATATAAATAATCAAAATAAGAAAATATAATAACAATTTGTTTAAAGATTTTATTTATAATAAAAATAAGCTTGTAAAATATGTTTATACGATTATTTATAAAGTTTATTAAAAAAAATTTAAAACAAATAATTATAATAACAATATATAAAAAAACTACTTAAATATTCATAAAGTGGATAGATTAAGGCGCTTATAAATAAATATGAACGATATTAATATAAAAATATAGTGTGTATATGGACCGTTGATCCGTGATTTACGTTATGTATAATAACGAAAAGCGTTTAAAAATGTAAGTTTTTTTTTAAAAAAGAATTATTTTTTAATTAACTATTAGGTTTTATAATGTAACTAATAAAATAAAGAAAACTATAATTTCATGAATAAATTATTAATTAATATTATTTAAAATAATGTAAATATATTTAATTTTTTATATTTCTTTATTAAAACTTATATTAAAAAACGTTTTAATTAATAAAATAATTAAATTAAAAAAACATAAAGAATATAAAATTAAAAAAATATTTAAGAACTCAACGTTTATTTAATAAATTATTTAAGATATTTTAATTAAAAAATTTTAAAACTTTAAAGCTAAAAGAAATATTAAATTACATAATAATTAAATAAGTAAATTTCATAGTAAAATGTTTTTATTTTTTTAACTTTTTTTTATTTTTTTAGCTTATTTAAATCCTTTAAAATATATTATAATATTTTCAATCTTGTTAAATAAATAAATTTTTATTCATAATAAAATTAAAAAATTTGAAAGAAAATTTATTTATAATAATTTGTAAATAAATAAAGTTCTTTTAAAATTTTAATTAAGTTTTTTTTTTAATTTAACTTTTTAAAAATATTTAAAAATATTTTAATATAATTATAAATTGTATTTATATAAATATAATAATGTAAATTACGGGTTAATGGTTTATATATATATTTAAAATAATACACGTATTTTAATAATATATTGTAATAAGAAAAAGATTAAATTAAACCTTATGTTCTACGCTTTTTAATAAAATTAATCTTTTAATATTAAATACGTTATAAAATTATATGGTATTTCTTTTAATATATTATGTGGTTACATTAATAGTTGTTAATAATATGAATTTATAATATTATTATATAAAAAATTAATGTTTAAAGAAAAGGATATTATTATTAATTGTATTATTAAGTTAAATATATAAGTATTTTTTATTTAAGTTTTTTATATTAAAGAAATAATTAATGTCAGGAAGATAAGAAAGATAAGAGTGTAGATAGAGAAACTTTATTTTAGTTTAAAAGAGAATTAACAGATCCTTTGAATCTGTTAGATTTTCTTTTTAATTAACAATTATTCAATCTGAAAACTAAAGTTTAACACTTAATATTTTATTATAAAAATATAATAGTAAATGTATTAAAGTTAATTAAATTATAAGTTCTATTAAACGGTATTAAATAATAAAAAATAATTTATAATAATTATAAGTAAAATATGTTTTACATTTTAATATTATAATAATAATATATTAAATAATTAAATTATTAAACTTTTTAAAAAAGTTAAAACATTTTAATAAATATATTAAAGGTTATATAATAAATTATAAAAAGTTATTAATTTTACATAATTATAAGAATTATATTTTTGTAAATTTTCAAAAATATTATTATAATAATAATATTATATGCTTTTATATGTTTATTTTTCCATTTTTAAAACGCGTATATTTTTTATTTATTAAAGAGTTAATACGTTATAACTTTATAAAATATTTAAAAAAGTTCTTTTTTATAATATATATAAAGTATTTTAAATTTTATTTATAAAAGAAATATATGTATAAATTTTAAAGTAATTAAATTATACTTTTAAATAATAATAAAGTAATTTTAAAATTTAATATAATTAAAATGAATTATATGCTATTATTAAACTTTTAATTATTTAATTTATTTAATTTATTTAATTTATTTAATTTATTTAATTTATTTAATTTATTTAATTTATTTAATTTATTTAATTTATTTAATTTATT
>NW_025953072.1:0-59155 GCF_022478825.1 Daldinia caldariorum | reverse complement strand
TATAATATATAATAAATATTAATATATTTAATATTATTAATAATAAGTTAATATTATAATAAATAGTAAAAAATTTAAAAAGGTTAAATAATAAACTAAATTAATAATTTATTATAAACTTTATATATATTTATAAATAAAAGAAAATATATTAATGTTATATATATTATTATAATAAAATTTTTTAAATTATTATAGTAATAATTTTTTTTAATTTTATTAATTTATGTTATTAAATCTTTAATAATATTAATTAATATTAGTAAGTATATATATATAATATAAAATAATAAATAAATAAATTAAATAATAATAAAGGTAAAATTAATATATTAATGATATTTAAAAAAGGAAAAGTTTATTTAAGGTTAATTAATAATATAATATCCTTTTATATAATAATAATGGGTATATTATTCTTTCCTCTAATATTAGCAATAAAGCACCTTATCCCTAATAAAGTGCTTATGCGTCGATATTATATAATTATTAAAATTAATTTTTTAACTCTTTTTTATTATTATTAAAATAACGTAAATAGTTTTATTAATTATATTTATAAAAGTTAAGTTATTAATAATAATTATTAATAATAATATAATTTTTAATGTTTTAAACAATTTAGGAAATTTGGATATTAAATGTTTTTAAAAATATTACTTTTATAATTTAAAGCTTAAATTATTTTTTTAATACTTTAAGCTATTTTCGAAAGGCCTTATAATTTTTAAATATATAACTTATTTTATTATAATTATAATATTTAATTTTAATTATATTTTTTTTAAGTTTTTCCATTTTAATAGTATTAAAGTTTATTTTTTTAAGTTTTTTTTAATATAAATAAAAGTAAATTTTTAATCTTTTTTTTAAAACCTTTTATATGATTTTTTATTATAAATAATAATGCGCTTAATATATTTATTAATATATTTAAGCTTCTTTTCTTTTAAAATTTTATCTTTAATTTATATAATTAATCTTTTATAAATATAATTAAATTAAATATTTTTAAAAAATTAAGTTATTATTATTAATTATTTGAACTTAATAACGTATTCCAAAGTTCTTTTAATTTATTTAAAGTTTTAAATAACTTTATAAGCATTTTCTTTTTGAAGTGGATTTTTAAATATTAATTATATTTTATTTTCGAAATTAAAGTATTTATTAAATATACATTTAAATTCTTTTATTTTTTTTTTAAATTTCGTTTAAATAATTATTTATAATAAATTAAAGTTATTTAAAGGTACTTTTTTTAAAGTGCTAATATATTATTAAGACTTTATATTCGTTTTTATTAAAATTAATTTAAAAAAAAGTTAAATAAAGTTTAATTACATTAAATTAAGTTTTTATATTTATAGTACTATTATATTTAAATAATAAAAAAGATTTAAATCCTTTATTTAATAATAACAGAATTGTAAGGTTTTATTGTATTAAATATAGATTAAGATTTTCGTTATTATTATTATTATTATCTTTTTTAATCTTAAATTTAATCAATTCTTTTTTTAAAGTGTTTACTTTATTTTCAAGTGCTTAATAAGTTTCGTATATTCTTTAAAATCCTTTTCCCAAAAGGTTTATTTAATTTTCTTTAATTTAGGCTTTTTTTTTCCCTTATTAATAATTTTAATAATTTCTTTTACCTTTTCTTTAAATAATTTTATTTAAGATTTAATTTTTATTAAAATTATATTATTAATTAATTTTAATATATAATTAAAAAGTAATATATTGAATTTATTATATTATTTTATTTAATTAACTTTTATTAAAAATTAAATTTTAAAGAATTTATTTAATAAATATTTTAAAATAAATAAGTTATAATTAATTTATATAAATAAAAAAATATTATTATTAAAGTCATTGTTTATATTATATTTAATTAATAATAATATTAATTAAAAAACTATTAAAATATAATAATAAAAATCTTAATTTTAAATAAATAATAATAATATAAGTTAAATATTAATAAAACGTTATAAATATTTATTAAAAAAGTTTAAAGTTTTTCTTTTTATATAAATTAAATATAAGATTTAAATTAATAATTAAAAAAACGTAAATAAATAATTAAATATATAACGTTTTAAATATTTATAAATCTTTTATTATGCTTAAAACCATTATTATCTTAAAATTTAGTTAATTTAATTAATTTAATTAAATTTAATGCCAAATCTTATAAGATCCATAAGATCACCTAGATTAATACCCTTTTTTACATATTCCGAGGGTTTTTCCGGTCCTAGCAGCGTGGAACCCCGTTTCTTATTACGGAATGGTTCCTCAAGCTATTAGTTCGTAACACTTATATAATTAACGGAAATTTCAAATAAAGCCTGGAAAATTATTACATAAGATTTTATTATTAAATTACCACTATTAAAAAAGCTTATAATTAATATATTATATAATAGCATATGGGTAATAATTAATAAATTAATTAAATATAAACACTTTATATTATATAAAAAATTTAATATAATTAAAAATTTAATATATGCTTTTTTTAAATATATAATTAATAAATATAAATTACCGGAGCATATTATCTTAAATAAGGATAAATTATTTATATTAAAATTTTAAATAAGCTTAATAATAAAAATTATTTATAATATATTACTTACAATTAAATAAATAAACAAAATAAATAAATTAAATATTAAAATAATATTTTCGTATATATATTAATAAAATGTAAAATAATTAGGTAAAATTATTATTATAAATAAAAATTACATATAATAATTTTATAAATGAAAATATAAAAATATTTTTATTTAAAGTAAATATTAATTACAATTTTATTATAACAAAGTTAATTAATGTAAAGGAAATATTTATTTTTAAAGTAAAAACTATAACGGAATAAATTATTACTATATAAAGATATTTAATAAATAAATTTAAATTTTTATAAGTAAGAATAAAAAAATATAATAATTAATATAAGATTAAAAAATTAATTTTTAAAAGGGGAAATAAAGTTTATTTATTATAATAAAATATTAAAATTAAAAGATTAAGTAATAAATTAAATTATAAAAAACTTAAACTTTTTAAAATTAAAAAAGTTATTTTAAAAATTAATTATAAATTATTATTATTAATAAAAATAAAGTTACACTTAATATTTTATATTTACTTATTAAAAAAAGTATTTGAAAATATACTTATATAAATTACTTTAAATATTAAAACAGATTAAAAATATAAAATTAAAAAGGTATTAAACTTTAAACAATTTAAAAATTAAATTAAATATTTAATTAAATAAAAGGATTATTTATTAAAAAAATATATATAAAAATTAATTAAGTACTTTAAGAATATTTAAAAGCTTATGGAAATATTTTATTAAAAAATCTTAATTACTTATAAATAATAATAAATTTAATTTTAAGTTAAAACTATTTTAAAAAGTAATAACTTTATTAAAATTACCCTTAAAAAAATTAAAAGGTTTAAACGGATTAATTTAATTAAAAGCACCTTAATTTATAATTTCCTTTTTACACTTTAAGTAATTTAATTCTTTTTTATATTAAAATATATAAAAAGCCTTATTTTTAATTATATTTTTTTAATATTTTAAATAATATAAAAGATTTAAATACTTATTAATTTCTTTTTAAAAGGATAATATTCTTTTTCTGATATTTTCGGAACTCCTTATTTAATTTAATTAATTTATTTTTAACTCTATTACGCTCTTTTCTTAAATAAAAAACTTAAAAGTAAAATAATTAATAAAATTTACTTTTATTATATTATAATTAATATAATTTATTTGTTAGACGCAATAATTATAAGATAAAAGATTAATTATAAAGAAATATAATATTTCCTTAAAATAATTATAATTCGAATAGGGTATTTTGGAAAAATTAAAGGTTTTAATATAAATAGTATAAGATTCGAGGACTTAACGTTAATTTAAGTAATAAACCTTAATAAATAATTTAAAAATATATTTTAATATTGTTAAAATTAAATTAATTTAATAAAATAAAAAATAAAACGAAGGAATTTATTAGGTTAAAATCTTTAAGGGCAAAAAATATAAAAAAAAATATTATTATAAATTAATATTTATTAAAAATATATTAATTTAAATAACAAGAGCAGGGGTTTTTAAAAATAATAAATAAACTTTAATTATAATTATAATTTTATATAATTTAATTAATTTAACTAATTTAATTAATTTAATTAATTTAATTAATTTAATTAATTTACTTAAATTAATTATATTATAATATTTTTAAAAAAATAAAATAAAAAAGATAATTAAATTATAAAAGTTAATATATATTTAATTATTTATTTACGTTTTTTTAATTATTAATTTAAATCTTATATTTAATTTATATAAGGGGAAAAACTTTAAGCTTTTTTAACGAACACTTTTAATATTTTATTAACATTTAATCCGTATTACTACTATTTACCTAAAATTAAAACCCCTGTTATTACACTCTAACGGACTTAAATGTAAGTTCGTTACAATTAACACTTAACCCGTATTATTACTATTTACTTAAAAATTAAAATCCCACTTATTATACTTTAACGAACTTAAATATAAGTTCGTCACATAACTATTAACGTAATTATATAATGTATTAAAAAATATTATATAATTTTATAATGCGTTTAATATTAAAAAATTAATTTTATTAAAAAACGTAAAACGTAAAACGTAAAATTTAATTTAATTTTCTTTATTATATTATTTAATAATTTTTATTTAAGTTTATTTAAAAAATAAATAAACCTTGTTTATAAGCTTAAATATAATTTTATTAATTATCTATTACTTTAAAAAGCAAAAAGCATGGTCTAAAAATAGGTTATTCTACGGGGCAGCAAAGGATTTTTCAACCAGTTTAAAAATTCCCAATTCTTGGCCTGAAGTGGCGGCAGACTGCGACGCAACTTGACATCACAAGCGTATTCCATAGGTGCCCGGGTTTCTCTCTGTATTACCTGGTGAAACTCGTTTTCTCCCAGGCAGCCATGCCATGTCAGCTCCGAAATGGAAGGGGTCGTCCTATATTAACCCTTTTCAACCTTCTTCTCCTATTTAACGGTATTACTTGCAGCAGCACGTCAGCTAATGGTCACTTGTAAAGTAACCAAACATGTCAAATCATGTACCTTATATGTGTTATATATATATATATCACCAACTACACATCTGGGCCGATTAGCTAGATATCTCGCTTCTTGACTTTCTGTAAAACATACTCACGTAAACCTAGGTCGCAAGGGCCTTAGTATCATACGACAGTGAAACGTGGGCATCTGATGCCCAAAATTATACATCTTGTACGGCCCGCTACATCATTAACGGTAAACCGGGAAATGAACGTCGTATCATAAGAGAGAGGCAACACTTAAGCTTAGCAATGGGTGATTTAGTGTATAATCGTGCAAAGGGATTCGGTGAGCGCCGGTACCTTCACTAGAATACGCCAATCATGTTAATTACCGCATGTGTCAAATGCATCTTACGAATATATTTAAGAAACTTGCTTCGTGACTAAGACAAGGGACAAGCTGTGCTTGCGTACATAGTACAGTACAACTTCTGCCGAGTACTACCGCAGAGCCGACCAGGCGGCTGTAAAGAAAAATTGAAAAATAAAATTGTAAGCCATTCTCTCGCTCCCACTAATCCATCTATATATCCCTTTCCCTGTCGCCACATGCCCATATAATGCACGGCCTTGTCGAATACCGTACCACCAGTATGTATTGTAACTCTATAGTTGCATCCAATTGCTTCGTTCGCTCTTATTAAGGCAACCATTAGATGGTTTCTTGCCGCTTACCGGCTTTGTAGCCGCCGGCCGCAGACTCGCAAAGGGCGCGCCAAGTCAGTTCTAGCTCAATCGAGGCTCTACTGATCCCGCATCTAGACTACTTTGATTATCACCGTAGATCCGAGAAAACGGAGAAACGCGATCTCTATTACGCCATTTTTAATAAAAATTAAAAAATTTAAAAAAAAAGAGAGAAAGAGAGACAGAGAGAGCCCTCGGCGTTCTCCCCGTCTTCCTAGTGTAGTGTAGTGTACTCCCAACATGTACATGTATTAAACGTGCCTTTCTTGGAGCTACACATTATCACATCCCAGAGGAGTTTTCCTTACCGAAATTCCAGTTGCCTTACTGTAATGTGGCGCGCGGGTAACCACCCTGGCAACTATCCCCGATGCTACCTCCTGCAGGCTGCGATGTATGTCACGCAGACGCCGAGTCCATCAAGCAGCCTGCTACCAACCTGATTCCCACCAAAATTATCTTCGCTTAACACGCAACCACTATCTAACTCATACTAGACCCCTAATTGAGTGGCCCCGCCTTGATGATTGATCATCATCTCGAATTAGTTAAATTAAGTAGTATTCGAAATACCCTATGGTGTAGGTCTGACTTGCACACAAAGATAGTTCCTATATACCAGGTAACATTCTTTTATATTCCTAACATGACAATCCCTAGGCATGACTGGTTTACCTCCTATCATGAGGAACTAGATTAACCCGAGGCTATGACCAAGACTTAATCTATAGCTAGAAATGGTGTACTTATGTTATCTCATCCCTATAACCCATCCAAAACAGCTTCGTTTATATAGTCTTGAATCGCTCCAAAAATCGACATTCAACCTATCGTTCTAGGCAAATGATGAAATATGTGCCTACAGTCTTAGATCTTGTCATCCACATACGCATGTAATCTCATCATCTTTTTATAGTAGTTTCATAAATTTCTCAACCAGCCTTACGGGATTTAGACATATGGCAGCGCGTGTCTCCTAACTTCTTTGATTAGTTTGCAATTCTGAGGCGACAGGCCCTGTTGAATAGGTACCTGGTACGTAAGAGATTTCCATAATACAGAAGATCGATCCCACCACCGTCTCTATGTCCCACCCTATAGTTAATTACACACACTACCTCTATAGGTATTTTCACACAATATAGAGACATATTATTAATACAGCAGGTTCCTCCCTGGTAAGTGTGAAAGTGGCTTGCTCAGCTAGCGATGGCCTTTGTACTTTCACTTTAGCTGGTCATATGGTCTTTGAGGAACATGTACCTTACTAGTAAAACAGCTACATTCAAAGGGATACTGCTTCATTATACTGCAAGGAACTCCCATGAATTGGCTACACAAGTATAATTGCCTGTCCGAAAACTTTGATAAGCTATGCAACGAATAAGTCAGTTAATCTCTCTACTTGCACTAATGTATGTCGCCATGTCAAATGGTATAAGAAAATAACTTCCAAGAAAAGGGAAAGGAGCTTCTGCTCCTCGACAACCATCAAACCGGAAATCCCGTCAACAGTCCAAACCTCCCATTTCTAATGGTAGGAAGCATGCTGATCTTAAAAGCGCTCCTAAGGTAGCTCTCTCGGCGAGAAGATGGAAGAATGTCAACCGGGCTATCGAAAAGACAGTAGATATAGTCTTAAGCAGGAATATAGCTCTCGACGGCTTTGGACCTAGCTACTGGGAAATGGACGAAGGCTACGCAGTAGCTCTCGTAGCGGAAATCGAACGAGGAATTAAGGAAATATGCATATTAGATAACCCTAAACTCTAGAAGAGGCTTAGAAAATTGGCTCGTGATGGTGCACAAAAGGAGTTCCAGTTTCCATTCAGGGGTAATGGAGTCTGGTTTTGGTTCAAAGGTGAGCTACTTAGCCGTTCTTCCTGTCTCTCCTCGTATAGCGGGTTTAGAGGGCCATGGCTTTTCACCAACGCCCTTCTCAATGATCGTGCGATTATTAAACTGCTACCATAATGACCGACCTTCATAAAGCCACCCAGCTGATGACTGGAAACCTGAAAGCCGGTACCTTGCCGGATCCTGACATAGCTCTTCAGAAGAGGGTTGATGAAGCAGGCCATGCTGCTGGAGAAGATGGACCCTCTCATCAAAAAAGGCAGATATTGCTGAAGAATCACCGTATGAGTTAGCTGTAGACTCGTATTAAGACACTAGCCTATAAGCACCTATATTCAATATATTCTTGGGTTGGGTATCAATTCCCACGTGACCGCCTTTTGCAGTTACCATATATTTAAGGTACTCTTTGGGCTATCTACCATATTCGGACAATGGCGGCCTGGATGTTCAACGTACCATGTATGATATGCAAAGGTGCCCTCTCATTTCCATATTTTATATTCCTGCCTAATGTATTACCTCTACCACTCTTTCGAGATCCAGGTTATCTTATTGGTTTAAGAATTCAAGCATAAATTCTGATTGGATAAACTCTACCGTTGTCAAGCTCAGTAGGAGAGAATGACAGCATCTCTATGATCAATTGATGCTTTGGGTTCCCTCGAATCCAATAACAATACTCTTATTCGATCACTAAGCTTATTTGAATCGTGATTTAATCCTCTTTGTCGTGTTGAATGCGGTAGTAATTCACACCCCAAAACATAGAGTGGTATAATACTCAAAGACAAAGGATACTCCGAAGAATCTTTTTTATCTTATTTCTGTAGTCGAAGCCCTGTGTCTAGCTGACATGAACTGCCCTTCTATATAGCCCAGCACACTTGACCTTCCCGAAAGTCTCCTGAGCTTCACAGCTAACCCAATATATGTAAGAGTTTATTGCGCCCGATAAGTAGAAGTTTGAGAGATATATTATTCGCTCGAGGATATTAAACCGAAATATATACCTCGTCAAACGTTCCTGGGGTGGTTTTTAAAGATCTATCTTGTCCCGTTTACCTTATCCACTTTACCGAGAGAAAATAAGACCTTGCTGGGATAAAGATAAAAGGAAATACCACCATGTCAGAGTGGGCAGAGCAATGCGACCTGACAGTTCGCAAAATGTACGCAAATAGCCCCTCCAGAGAAGAAAGTTCATTGTTAACCTGAGTTTTTTGATCAGTCTGCGACGCGGATTCTCGATCGATTGTTTGTACAGAATGACCAGCATTGAGCTTGGAAAGGAGCTTAAGACCGGCGTTATTCTAGTAATATCAACTGGCAATCGCGCGGTTTACAATATTGACTATCGGGATCCGGGGATCAGAGAAGGGCTCTTTAATATGGCACAATTTGGATTGAATGAAAAAATGATTTTATATGGATTGGGTTTTCACTTCAAGAGATTTGATTAGCCCCTGTTACTGAAGTAGTTAAAGGATATTGATATGTGCTTGGATCTATTGGAGTATAGGAGGGATTGGTGCTGAAATAGGGGCATATTCCTAACTGTTATTACGTTATAAACCCGACGCCGCGGTGGATTGTCTCTAGTCTCACTTGAAGTATAGTATCCTCTTGCTATCGACGCGAAAATCGTTCATATTGAAAATAAATATGTTGTTGACTTAGTAATTCTTCAATCCCTGTAGCTCACTATAATTTATTCGTGTACCTGGTATAGAGGTATCTATCTAGTTCTAGGTAACGAGACACTTTCCGGCCATTTAAGAAATATATACCATAATAAGTCACAGTGGGCTGTATTTGCAGTTCGTGACTTATATCTCCAGAGGAAGAGGGGGCCAATGATCATTCAATAATGCTGTTAAAAATGACATATTAAAAGGGGTGCGTAGTGTAGTGATAATGCGCGTGTGTGGGAGAACGTAGAAGCAGTAGCCGAACATTTTACAGAGTGGGAGAAGTGATGTGCCATCTGAATAAAATCATCAACGAAGTACGGCGTGACCAATGCATACGTGTATCGGAGAAAATATAAGCTATAATCCTGCGGATATTCAGTTTTGTTCAATGGTTTCTGTTATAGTAGAGTAGAGCAGATAACGATGCGTCAAGAAACCTACCCGTTTCGAAAAGCGCTGAAAAAGAACGGTGAAATTGAAAATGGAATTGCCATCCCCATGGCCGAGGCAAAGTCGAGGCCACATTCTGATATTTCTACCTTTTTGGTTAGTATTAAGTATCTTATAACATGTTCGATCGCCGATATAACTGTGAATCCCGGAACCGGCACGTACCTAAGTTCAGTCGTGCGAGTTTCAACTCCCGTTCCTAACGAGCGGTAATGAGGCTCATATAAATACCCCAGCCAACACCGGCAAGACCACCAACGAGGTTGCGGCCCTGGATGCTTTTGATGAAGGCGAAGTTGATCAAGCTGACGACTGGCCAAACCCTCCATCCTGCAACGAGAAGTTCGTAAAACTCGGCGCGGCTGCGAGCAAGTACGTCGGCCCAGTTGACTCTACCGTAGTTGATAGCATCTCGAGAGAATAGATATTGCGCACTCTTGGCCGGGCCGCTGAGTGGTGCGCCGAGGGGACGCAGCATAGCATCCTGAATAGAATGAATGAAGAGGCTGAAGAGGAATGTGTTGACGACTGCACCGACGGTTTGGTCTAGAATCATCTTGATGACCGTGTTGCCAAGGTGGAGTTTGCGTTCTACCAGCTTTCCCTCCTCCTCCTCGTTCTGGAGGGCTTTCTCATCGTTTGCTGCTGCAGAGGCTACAGCGGCGGAGGTAGGGATTATATGATATCCCGGAAAAGAGTCCTCCAGAAATTCTTGCCTGCTAGGTAGTTAGAATAGTGCACCTGTATCATCTTGTCCGTAGGGATGGATAATGCGAGTTCACACGTACCACAAGAAGTTAGGGGGTACATTGAGAAATGAGTAAAGCACAAATTGAAACACTGGCACCCAGTCGATGACAAGAGGAACCTATAGATGGCGTTAGCTAGACTGTAGCAACGTCTTCAGCTGTATCTCCTTGCTAGTTTGGTTATACATTAATCATACCTCATTCTGATACGCTGTCAGACCTTGCGCCAAAAGGTTAGAAACAGCTGCAAGAACTGCGGATTGAACAGTAGCCGTGATAATCGGAGAAGACGCCATGCCAACGGATTTGAGCGTCGCCGCTCAACTAACGATTGCACTTCCTAGAGGTTCGTGTGACTTCCAGCTCAAATATGAGGCATAAATATAACAGGTAACTCTACAGGTAACCTAGAATACCTAAGATAAGGTAAGGTAAGAGGTAATTTGTATAAGTCTTGGTTGCTGGCTAGATATGTACTTAGAGGCTTACGGTATTAAAAGTTATCTGAAAAATTGGCCAAGACCAGATTTACAGTATACCAAACAGAAAACAGTGCGCACCTATTGTAAAATACATGATAATACCTTAGGTCAGGTAGGTACCGGTAAGGATTCAACCAACCAGAAGTGTCCACCACAAAGTTTACGGCAATGCCACCTATGACCTATGAGAATGTCTTCAGGAGAATACTACTACAACACTACCTCCTCGGTAATGATAAAAACTCCTCCCTTTTTCTTTTCTTCCGGAATTATTTTATTTCAATTTTATTCTAAGGCTTCTTTTATATATTCATATGACTTCGATGTTACATCGTACTTCACTACCGTACTCTATTAGAGCAACAACGGTAAAAGTCGGAGTTTGTTGGTTCTGTACAACATTAATCTCCGGTATGATGAAAATATATAGTTTTGGTGACCCTCGGGAATCACTCATCATATATCTCTGGGAGCGCCGATAATATAGCTCGACGGGGGCGAGTCTATCCTCTGCTAAGAATCCACATAAACAGAAATTGTACAAGATAGGAGTAAGCGAACAAGAACTGTGTTCGCTGGTTTCGCTTCGTCCGTGTATCTGTCTGCATTGGACCTCGTGCGTCCCCCCCAGAACTTTCCGGTAACAGAACGTATCTCAGCGACCGCATCTGACTGTCGTTAGTTGCCACCCCGAACGATATCTCCGAAACGGACTTTACTCACCAAAAAGAGAGAATTCGCTAAAAAGGTGTAAAGAAAGACTGTCCACCCGATCCAACCTCCAGTTCCTTTACCGCCGTTCATAAGCTCGGCGATGGCGACTGTCACAATGATGCCGACGAACTTATAACCTGAGTAGGCTACGAGGTCTAGAAGTTGAGACTCGTTCGAAATACTTAGAAAGTAGCACCCTAGCTTCAACAGCATTATCTCGAGGATAACAACAACCCCCGCAGTAGAGGCCGTATATCCAAGTAACTCGGGCTGGAACTGGCCCCGCAAGCCTGCTATCAACGTCGACAATAATATGTATGTGACAAGCGCCATGACCGGAATGTACATGTCGGGGCTGTTGATATCGTCGCGTGGTGCCAAGTACCAGCCCTCCTGACCATTCGGTCCTACAGCTTGTCTTCGCGACCAGGGCTTATGACGCCAAGGGAAGAGCACTAGGAAGAGCTTGTTGATGACATATTTGTTGGACACGTTAAAGTAGTGTTTGAGAGCGGAGAAGTTAAACCATCGGTTCATCTGACGGCATTGGGCGTTAGTAAATATGTAGGGGCTTGGTTATGGGCTCGAGTGGTTTGCGATCAAACGTACATTCTGCTCAACATGTTTGAAAGCATTTTGGCCGACCGTGCCCATGAACTGAGCGGTCATAGGATCATTCATGATATTCCCGTAAGCACCAAAGACATTACTACCAGCAGTAGGTGTTGTACCTTGTTGATAGGGATTTCCGTATACGCCTTGTTGCTGGGGTTGCGACGAAGGCATCGGAGGTGGCGGCGATCGTAACTGTGGAACGGTAGAGACGTGTTGAGGTACAGGATGGTGAAGCGGCGGAGAATGGCCGTAGTTTGGGTGTTGCTGCATTTTGAATCTCGATTGTGAAGGTCGTGAAGGTGTATAGAAATTGGGTTTTTTCGGGCGTAATGACTGGACGTAGGTAATAGCTGGTATAACGAGACCAGGGCTGATTTTGGTGACTTTTTTATGTTCTGGAGAGGTGTTTTTATTTTATTTTAGGTACCTACCTAGGTATTTAGAGGTAGGTTAGGTACAATACCTGTAGGCTGTCGCAGCTGTTGCAAGCTGCCGTGTCAGACCCACTGTTTCGAGAACCTTAGGTACATGGTACGTACCTACCTGACGCACCTTTCCCCAGGTGGTGGCCCCTACCCCGTTGCCCAAGGTTTAATTCCGAGTAACCCTGTCTCCGTAAATCGGTTGTCGATTGGTTCGATTAATCAAACGCATGGGTCTATCTGCAGTCTGCAGTTGCCAGCTGGAAGTATACCTAGGTACATATGTACGTATGTACGTATATACGTATGCTACTTTTTCTACCTCCGGTGCTTCATCATTGCGTTAAGCAATCCCAATTTTTGGGAGCTGTCGAAAGTGTCTGATAATAAATCTCTCGATATCATACGCCCTTGCTTCCCTGCTTCCCAGATTGCCCAGAATCGCCATTCAATATGTTGGATACGTTCGAAATCCTGACCACCTCTGGGGTCGTGCTCTGGTCGCGGACTTATGCGCCTGTTAACCCGTCCGTCATCAACAACTTCATCTCCGACGTCTTTATAGAGGAAAAAGGTGCTGTGGCCGGCGCAAGGAACAGTCAACCTGCAGCGAGCAATCCGCCCTACAAGGCTGATCAGCACACTTTGAAGTGGACGTTTGTGAAGGAGTTGGGCGTGATCTTTGTTGTACGCCATTCTGCTTGGCTATGCACCTGTGCTGTCTAACCATCTATAGGCTGTCTACCGGTCCTTATTGCACCTCTCGTGGATTGATAAACTAGTCGATAACTTAAAGACGATCTTTATTGACTTATACGGCGATCAGTTGAAGAAACCTCACACTACGATCGTAGAATGTCGTAAATTCGGCGAGTACTTTGACCAGCAATATCGAGAACTCGAGTCGACCGGATCCTCCAACAACGCACGGTCGGCTGCTATCACTTCTATTTCGGAAGAAAATGCTGTACCAGGCAACACTAAGGATGGACCCCCTCTACCACCCGGCCTCAAGCCTAGAGGCAAAGCGCAGAATAACTCCCAGGAGCGTCCATCCACCGCCGAATCTACTCCGAATACTTCTCGGCCATCGACTCCTAGCGGAAACCACCTGATCGTGGCTAAGGGTGTCCCTATGGGGAAGATGTCGAGAAGGGCCAGAAAAATAAAAAACAATTCCGCCCCTATGTCCTCCGGCGACGAGGCCCCAACGAGAAAAGCTAAGAAAGCACCCAAGAAAGGTCGCAAATGGGATGCCGATGGGTTCGCCGACGAAGAGGACGACAGTTTGCAATTAGATTACTCGGCGGTCCAGAATACTTTAACGAGCGATAGTGAAGTAGATGCGGCTGCTCGATCCACGGCCGGTGAAGGGGTCGATTCATCTTCATGGGGGGTGAAGACATCCAAGGGACAGTTCGTACTGAAGGACTTGGATGATGAAGTGCACTCTATCTTGGAATCGGCCGAGGCGAAGAGCACTTCAAAGACGGAAGCAAAAGGGGGCTTGGTCGGATCTGGATTAAGTACGATTAGCAGTCTTTTCCGCAGCGTAGTCGGCGGAAAGACGTTGACGAAAGAAGACCTCGACAAAGCTATGAAAGGGATGGAAGACCATTTATTGCGCAAGAATGTTGCCCGCGAAGCGGCTATCCGGCTTTGTGAGGGTGTTGAGAAGGAACTTCTTGGTGTGAAGACAGGTAGCTTCGAGAGCATCGATGCTCGCATCGCCAAAGCCATGGAAGCTTCGCTCACTAAGATGCTGACGCCTACTTCCTCTTTAGATCTCTTACGCGAGATCGACTCTGTCATCAAACCCCCCGCGACGTCGATGCGAAAGCCAAGACCCTACGTAATTTCTATAGTTGGAGTGAACGGCGTCGGCAAGTCGACCAACTTATCCAAGATCTGCTATTTCCTCCTGCAAAACAAATACAAAGTACTAATTGCAGCTGGAGATACTTTCCGATCGGGGGCTGTGGAACAACTCAAAGTCCACGTGCGGAATTTGAAGGAGCTAACTGAACGTGAAGGTGGTCAGGTAGAGATCTTTGAAAAGGGGTATGGTGGTGATGCTGCCACGGTTGCCAAGGATGCTGTGAGAGAGGCTGCCAATGAAGGATTTGATGTTGTGCTCATCGATACAGCCGGGCGGCGGCATAATGATCAGAGGCTGATGTCGTCGCTGGAGAAGTTCGCTAAGTTCGCCCAACCAGACAAGATTCTAATGGTCGGCGAGGTGAGATTATACGAAAGTCACCTATCAAATGATTATCTTGCTAACTTTATAATGATAGGCACTGGTAGGAACAGACTCAGTCGCCCAAGCCAGGAATTTCAACTCTTCTTTCGGTCCCGGGCGTACTTTAGATGGATTCATTATCTCCAAGTGCGATACGGTCGGCGACATGGTCGGAACTTTGGTCAGCATAGTCCACGCTACAAATGTGCCGGTCTTGTTTGTTGGTGTTGGACAGCATTATTCAGATATCAGGAATTTCTCTGTTAAATGGGCAGTTGAGAAGTTGTTGAGTAATAGTTAATTCGGCGATCTACTAATATTGAGAAGGGTTTCCTAGGTATAACATTTATAAATGCGTAATATAAGATGCCCATCCATTACCAAATCTTCCGCATTGCCGGCAACAGCAGATTCAGAAACAGGTAGATACTAATCGAGAATAGACCTTTGTAATGTTTAATCCGTCGAGTAAAGGACGATCGATCAGCACTGGGCATTCTTGTGTGGTATCCATGTTTCCCCCCCGGGGGAGTAGACTACAAAACTCTTACCGTTGATTCCCTCCGGTACGGCAACCTTCCTGTCTGCGTCAATCATGTTCCAGTAGTCCTCCGTCCCCGAACTGAGATCATGACATTGGCCACGGCGATCCATAACTATCATGTCGGTAAATGTGACATTGTTGAATATCGGTAGATCTGCTCTGTCTTTCGCAGTGGCCCACTCCTGGAAGAACTGAGCAACACCAGGTCCAAGACAAATATGAAACTTTGGGTCGTCGGGAGAGTCTGCTTTCACTTCTGCAGCATATTCCTGGCCGGTGCGGAGGTTCTTCATATGTCTTTGAGAAAGATATTAGATGATTTTCATAGACATAGACGGTCAGAATAGAAGTGGGAAGGGAGTATAACTTACACATGGCCTGATATGCGAGTATACACCTCAACTGCCACGGATATTTTGTCGTCGGGTATTACTTCGAAGTTTTTCTTAGGGATCAAGCGAGCTGCTGCCGGAAACCATTTAACCCAAGCACTCGCAGTAGTCATGCCATTTCCGTTGATCTAATTTTTTTTTTTAAAAAATGATTAGTCTACTCCTTCAAGTTTTAGAAGCACTTCTCGAATCGAATCGAATCCAAGAAAGGAACTCGAATGAACCAGTATACGTACCTCGACCAGCGTCCCAGCCTGAAGGAATGGGTACCAGTTCACGTTGTCGCAATCGTTCCCCAGAATTCCCACCCACTGTGCTAGTGAATGCCGCTTGTCAGAGTCGCTAAGGCTTGCATTATCCGGTGCCCTGATCCAGGGCACATTCCACTCCGCAGAAACAGTGCGTAAGGCGGGCAGCTTGTCTTCTTGCCTTGTGGTTTCAGTTTGGTTTACATTTATAACGACACCCCCAAGGAATGAACTAATGTATTTGTTCATGCCCATTCCGGCAGGCCGCCTTCCGCCCGCTAGGCCATCAACGATGGTAGTAAGTGTGCATAAGCACAGGAGAGCGAAGCCTGGTACATACATGAGGAGACTGGCCTTGGATTTGGCTGCGTAGATGGAATGTGAAGAGGAGTAAATGAGGAACATGGAAAATGTATAGATAAGGAAAAAGGAGGTTATATACAAAGCTGGAAGCTGAGAGCCCCAGTTACACGATGTTCAACCGTCACTATTTACACCTATTCACTCCCAATTGTACATCCTATCTCATTGTTAGAGGGAATGACTCCCCTTGAATGCTCTATCTAACTCACACGGTGTGTTATCCTAGTTCTTCGAACGTCTGACTCACTTTATATCAGATCTAGCAAACATGGCGAAACCCAGGATATGCCAAAGTAGCCAGACGCAGGATATATAGAGAGAGAGGCATTGCTGTAAGTAAACGTGGCCGTTTATATGTCTATATAGGTACCTAGGTACCTAATATATATATCCTCTGATGGCCAGTACCTACTGTGTAAATCTGAAGAACACAATATAAATCTACAAAGCTACCTACCTAAGGTACTGAGCCCTATACAGGCTAGAATTTACTCATAGCGATGGTCAGCTCCAAGAACAACCTCTGTCTAACTTTTATGATTACCTAAGTAAACCAGACACACTATTATATCCTAATAGAGGGCGCTTTGTTATGAAGTTATTATTACTGCGAAATCTCGTGAATACCTATACCTGCATTAGGTAGTCATCTTTGGGCTACATCATAGTGGCCATTTAAAGTCGACGCGTAAAAGATAGAGAGGTACGCACCAAACTCAATATTAAAGCTTCATGTGTTGCTTCAGATTATAAGTTTAAAGCTCATAAGCACCTGTTCAAGTTGCCTTAGGTAGGTACTATTTAGACCACCACCAATAGATACCTAGGTTAGGTAGTCCCGGGTGAGTATGGCCGAAGGGAGGAACATGTCTTATAGTAGGGAAACTACCTAGGTACCCGGACTGCCTACCTTAAGGCTTAGGTGGATGAGAAGCAAAGGTGCAATACCTCTAATTAGTGGATAGTCTCGACTCTCGGTACGCCTCAAGCGAGATGACAACGCCAGTGGATGTGAGCCGATCTATGCCGTCATACCTAGGTAGTTGTATGAGCACACTAATACCAAAGTTTCAGTAAAGGCACAACTCCTATTAGTATATCGTAATGTGTATCTACATGGCATGTTTTCTTTTTATCGGGTTGAAACCAAAGCGGATGGGAAAAGGGAAGAGGTAGTCTCAAGATGTTAAGAACCTAAACTATAATCATGTAAGTTAAGTGGGGGCCCGAATGAGGTTGTTGCAGAAGTCAATGTACTATGTAACTACACTTTTAGTTCAGGTTTAGAGTTTTTAACCTCAGTAGCCCTTAACCAATGGCTTAAAGCCGATGCAGGGGTTTAGCAGCACTAGGTTAGGTAGGTACACACAAGTGACATACTACCTCACCTTTAACTCTTTCCCCGCGCGCGCGTCCCATCGTTAAATCAACTTTTTGTCTTGTGAAAACCTCAAACTCCCGCTCGTCATCCTACCATCTTATGAACGTCAATGCAAAGCATGCTCCCTCTTGCCCTCTTGAGTTATTCTTGGCATTAATTTTATATGATTCCTCGCACTAAGTAGGTTATGAAGACGTTCAACTAGATGTTGTACATAATACAAGAAACCCTTTGGATACGATACCCGCGGGCAGCTACCCAATGCGCATGGGGTCAAACACAAACACGAACAGTGAATTGTGGCCATTATTTCGACCTGTCACGGTTCACCCGCCCTCAAAAACTACCCCCCTCCTTGGCCAACAACTCCGTCCCTGTTGGGAGCTTCTCGGCCAATTTCCACGTCCTCTAAGCCATTTCCTTCTGACTGACCGCATGTCTGGTTGCCTGGTAGCCTACCTGCATTTTACAACACCCGCGCGTTGTGATTAGGTACTACCATTACTACATCATCTAGACCACTTGAACCACTTAAGCCATCTAAAAACATTCCTTCCTGTTTGTTTTTTGTGAATGTCGCGGCCTCTCTACAGTACCTAACTGATCCTCAAGCGTTTGTTGCTACCAGACCACGGGCACTTACATAGTGGTGCGCTCGAGAGTCGACAGATCGTTATCAATCTGCAACTGGATCACGCATCGTAATATCTGGTCCAGTATCTTAGCCAGGTTGTTATGGTATTCTCCACAATCTACCCACTAAGGCGCTGCCCGTTGGCCGCATTCCAAGGGTCGAAAGCCAGAGCTGCCAGGATCGTGCCAGGATATCGACGCGCCCCATCGCAATCCGATCCTCCCCCCACCATCGCCTATTGATACTCCATCTTCTAATACAATAATAGTCAAATTATGACTTTAGTCAATTAACTGATCACGCAGGCCGGGCTGCTGTTTGAATGTGCCTTTTCGTTTGCTGCCTGCCATGGCTGCAATTGTTCAGAAGCCTCCGTCCTCGGACTTGGCTGATAGTCCAGACAATATCCTTCCTGAATTAAGAGAAGCCGACTACTTAAATCAGGTCCTGCAGCTTTCGCCCGAGAAGACCGAGGTCTATCTTAACGAACTGATCATGAAGGCTAAAACTTTTGGTATTACTATTTGTTCGCCGTCGAGTTCTATCTCAATAAACAACAGGCGAAATCCGTCTCTCGCCAAATCGAGCATCACCACAGATACAAACCATGCCCGTACTGCGTCTACGGGATCAGAGGGTTCTGCGAGTACGACTCTTACATCACATTCCTCCATTACTGGGTATCCCGAGGCCACGGGACGGGATATCACAAGGAAGCGACCAAGGGCTCTCACGTTTGCTCAGTATGATAATTACCTCGTCCAAGCTGAGCCGAATCTCAACCAGCCTAAATTCATATCGCCGTCGCCGACAGACACCGAATCCACGCCAAGCATTTTCAGCGTGAGCACCCACAAAAGCTACCTCAGCTTTAGGAGAGGGCTTTCTAAATTACGCCGTAGCCGAAAGACTCCGTCTTCTCTCGGAAACCTTGTCATGTTTGTCAACCGCCCCGCTTTCTTGCAACGAGAAAAGGTACTAATAGTCTCACGTTATCATGCAGGTCATGCAGTGCGTGCCGAGAAGATCTTCAAGTTGACTATCCTCTACGCAGATTGCCATGCGGACACAGCTATTGTTCAAGATGTTTGAAGATCATGATCAACCAGGCAACGACCGACGAGTCCAAGATGCCACCGCGCTGCTGCACTCAACCAATACCAAGTCCGATAATCAAATCGATATTATCACGCGAAGAACAGCATAGGTTTCTCAAAGCGGTGGTGCAATTTAGCACGCCCTGGCAGTCGAGGGTATTCTGCTCCAACCCAGCCTGCGGCGAGTTTATACCACCGCAGACCAGGATCGATCCCAAATACCCATTCCAAGCCATCTGTCGCAAATGCAAAACGCGCGTTTGCGTGACGTGTAAAAGGGATGCTCACTCCCTAGGTCAAGATTGTCCGGATGATTGGGAATTAGAGGCCGTCTTGAAAATGGGAGAGAAGTCGGGATGGAGAAGATGTTATAAATGCCGATCACTTGTAGAGCTCACGCAAGGCTGTACGCACATGACATGCCGATGTCGAGCGCAGTTCTGCTACATCTGCGGCGCAGTCTGGGATCAGATGGTGGGTTGTCCTAATTTCTGCAACGGCGAGGCTGTGATGGAGGATCGGCGCCGCGAGGAAGAAGCGCATGCGGCAAAACTCGCGGACGAAGAGGCGGCTAAGCAGCAAGCTGCTGCGAAGGAAACTACAGATATGCTCGAAGCAATAAGACGTACCAACAGCTGCGAGGAATTCAAAGCATTGCAAGAGGAGCAAGTCAAGGAGATAGAGAGATTTCATGTTTTTGAGAGGAGATCGAAATGGCTTATGTGGACCAGACATGCGCACGCGAAACTTGCTCTTGTAGAGAAGCACTCAACAAGTATCGAGAAGATGAATGAGCGACATGCTAAAACAGCAGCCAATCTTGAAGATCGTCAGGTCGTCGCGGAAATGGAATTGCGCTCAACGTTGGAACAGAGTGAGCGAAACGTGCGGATTCGGCTTAAACATATGGAAGCGTATTGTGACGGCCTTGGCAAGAATCCAGATGGGAATATGCCTTCCCGGATCGTGACAGAACGAGACCTGAGAGAACTTGGGCAACAGTATAACGTTGAGAGAAACATGAAGCAACTTCACCAGGCCAAAATTAACGTTATGCGCGATAGACAGACCAAAGCCCTTGAAGAGTTACTCGAAAGACAGGAGTCGGAAATGGGTAAACTCATCGAGAAAAATAAGAAAGAGCTGGAAAATCTCGAATTTAATTTTGCGGACGAGGAAGACGCTTTGATAACGACAATGAACGAGCGCAGAGCAGCACTTCAGAAACGATGGGAACTCGAGATGGAAGTAATGCGTAAAGAATTAGAGAAGGACAGAGGGCTGAGTTATGCTCCAATGCGTCCTCCCGAATGGTTGAACGACGAAGACTCGTCAGGAGATGCGCTCTCCGCCGTAAATGAATAACGCCTTGGGCCTTGGCTGATATCCCACGAAGTACTTACCATATTCAACAGATAATCCTTTCGATGCCACATATTATATAGCCTGCCGATCTGGCCAATGATTATTTATTTATATCTATATAGGTTATTGGAAAACCCGCGTGCTTTACTCCTTGGTGACTTGGGTTGGGGATTTGGAGCTTGCAGATACTCCAAGACGGACTGAAAGATGAAGGTTTAAGGTCTGCAGCCTCCCACGGCATTGGAGTAGGGGTTGCATAAAGTGCTAAGCATTGTAATTGTAATATTTCTTTCATTGAGTATACCCAATGACAATCATGATAGGATGATATGTTGGAGCGGATATGGTGAAGGTTTTCAAATATGTAGGCAGAGGAGACGACAAGGATAGTATCAAGAGTAGGACCATCTGTCCGCGTGATATATGTTAAACTATCCATATATTATGGAGGCTATTGATGTTGACTATCTATTATGTGCGACGCAATTGAAATCTGTCGTAATCGAGAGGCTGATGGTGGACGTCTTGTACACTGCTACGGAACTTTCGAGAGGAAATGGGGACATGAAAAAATGTACGAAGAGTTCGAACTGAGAGTAGTAAATTTATATATTTCATGCGTTGAAGAATATTGTATTCGTGGCATGATACTGCCATTGTGAAAACCCCCTGAGGTCAACTAAATAAATACCCAAGAAAACAGTTATGCCGAATGATACTGAACTGAAGTGAATCTATTCAATCCGGGATAATTGGCACTCAGTGATTCTTCTGAAAAGCTTTAGTCCTGTCGATATAGTTAGCTTTCAAGGTACCTATTGTACTGTACAAGATATATCCGACATGACCGTGTAACCAATTGAAAAAGAGTTCAGAATATGTAAGAATTAAATGTCACCTTGCCGCTTGATATAGCAGCTCCGGCGAGAGCGCCATCGAAGCGGAATCAATCGCAAATTACTTCATCATAACAAGTAGAAGGAAAGGGGGGGATATATCAAAGTTGAAAACTTACCTATTGTTATATAGTTTTATCCATCTTTCTAGAAACTCTGGATTTACCTTGTAAAAAAGATAAAAGATAAATGAGAAATGAATTGAAACAAAGATGGGAAAGTTGAAGTGGTGAGAGAGAAGTACCGAGTAAGAAAGAAATCTTTTAGAGGCAAGTTCTGCAGGTAGACCCACCTTAGGTAAGCCCGTTAGTGAGGTCGGGTACGGCTTAGGTGAAATTCCGGCCTAGCCCTAACTCTGCCCACACAAGATTCAACTTCCCACCGGATTGTGCGCGACCGAAGAAAAGTTCCAGCCCCAGGACAATTCAAGGTAAGGAGGGATTTGAGCCAACATCACGACATCACCAAATCAGTAAGTCTTCCTTCATCTCCGCCAACCAGATGATCTTCTAAGAACACTTTCTATATATTTCTTCTTTTTCTTTTTCAATTGTCTCTTTGATTATCCCCATCTCTCCGCCCGCCTTCTTAATTAATTAACCCACTCTTCTCTGACAACAATCCTTATTAGCACACCGTCACAATGGGCGACGCATCGATCGAATCTCCCGAATGGCGCAAGGTCGAGGTCGGCCGTATCGTCCTCGTCCAGGGCAACAGCCCCTACGCCGGTAGACTGGCTGCTATCGTCGAGATCATCGACCACAAGCGCGTACGTTAACCCCGAAATCGGCAATCTGGAAATTTCGCGATTTATTCATTTATTTTATTTTATTTTATTTTATTTTATTTTTGCGGATCGTGTGTAATCATGTCATTTGTTGTGTATATTAACTCGGAAATCATTCTAGGCTCTGGTTGATGGACCTTCAGCGGACCCCAATCTGGTTGTTCCCCGACAAGCCATCTCCTTCTCCGACGTGCTCCTATCCGACCTGAAGATTCAGAAGTTGCCCCGTGCCGTCCGAACAGGAACCCTGAAGAACGCGTGGGAGAAGGCCGAGATCGACGCCAAGTGGAAGGAGAGCAAGTGGGCTAAGCGAAAGGACCAGACCGAGCGAAGAAAGGCGCTCACCGACTTCGACCGATTCAAGGTCATGCGACTCAAGAAGCAACGACGATTCGAGGAGCGAAAGGCCTTGGCCAAGGTTAAGGCATCCGCATGAGCGGGAGAAGGAGCATGAGGGGGACGGAGTGGTTGGTTCTATTACAACGGTCTCTTTCAGCTAGAAGAGGAGGGTAGTCTACGGATCTGGTCTGCATGAAATGACACATTGGCATGGGGTTGCTGGTTTCTTCTGATTCGTCTGGCAAGACCTGTATGTCACTCATAAAAAAT
This sequence comes from Daldinia caldariorum, assembly GCF_022478825.1. NCBI lineage: Eukaryota > Fungi > Ascomycota > Sordariomycetes > Xylariales > Hypoxylaceae > Daldinia > Daldinia caldariorum. Next base: position 35,738 of record NW_025953072.1, on the reverse strand, counting down.
CTCGATGAGGTGACCGGCGTCAATGATAAGGGAAATTCACACAAGAACCTGAGGCTGTCTTCAACGTGATTACATCTTGGTCGGGTGATATTTGCGCTAGCTATCGCGTGGACGTACCCGTACCCGGATTCTCGAGGTTGCGTCAGTGTAGATTCGATACGCAAGTTGACAAAATACCAAAAGAAAGAAAACGAAATCTCCGAGGGTCCCTAATAACCACAAGTTTACCTCATTGCATTGTACCTACATACTATTCTTTGTAAAGTTCTCACGTCCCAAATGGAGATAGGCAAGACAAATATTTGTATAAGATGTTTAAAAAGTACCAAACGTACCTAGGTACCTAAAATAAAGAAACCGTGATATTACCTAAGGTATGTATGGTAGGTGCTGTAGCGAATTTATCAAATACGTGATAATCGCGTACCGGTAGGTACCTAGGTAGGTACCTAACTGTACTGAGGTAGAGGTACTTCCGTACATCTACCTTCAATATTATAAATCCGTATGTGGACTAGCGCGGGCACTCGCAAAACTGGCAAACCCTAGGCCCAAACAATTGAACAAAAGTTCACAGCTGTAAGCAACTTTTCTTCATAACCGAACCACTCAACCCCCCCAAGGTACAACCAATCACCCCCGCTACCTAACTTCGGCGTCGTTTTTAAGCTGTCGCTTTGGTAAGTAGTTGATATTTCCAATAAGTCTCCTCCTTCATATATAACCTCGTCTATTTTTCCTACGCAAATTGTACGAGCAGTTTTGGGGGAGTTGGCCAAGTAAATTTGAGGGCTTAGTACCTCAAACCCCACGATATCGCGCCCACCTCGCACATCGCAAAATAAATAGCTAATTCCGACCCCACCAGACTCACATTCAATATGGCCAACCCCAGAGTCGAGGAACTTCCCGATGAGGAGCCCAAGAAGGTGTCCGTCGAGGAGCACGATGACGATGATAGCTCTGATTCCGAGATTGAGGTCGGCGAGGGCGGCGCTTCGGGCTCTACCGCCGTCGTCCACTCCCGTAACGAGAAGAAGGCCCGCAAGGCCATCGAGAAGCTTCACCTTACCCGCGTCACTGGAATTACCCGAGTGACACTCCGACGACCAAAGAACGTAAGTAACAACGGACACGGAGATTTTTTCTTGGTTTTTGGTTTTTGGTTGAGGATTGCACTATTTAGTTGGAAGATTGTGCGCGAAAAAAAGGAAAGAAAAAAAAGAAAGAAAGAAAGAAAGTCATCCCCAGCGCATACCCTGGTCCTATACAGCTTTTTGGGATGAAGATGAGAATTATTCGCTTTTAGTCGGGTCGGATTGCTTTGCTTCTTCATGGCTAACCGCATCACCTATAGATTCTGTTCGTTATCAACAACCCGGAAGTCTACAAGTCGCCCAACAGCAACACCTACATGTAAGAACCCGCTGCTACTACGTTGTGTGGTGTGATTGATCAAAGAAACTAACGACTCTATTAGTGTCTTCGGTGAGGCCAAGATCGAGGACCTGAACTCGGCTGCCCAGCAAGCTGCGGCACAGTCCCTAGCCGCTTCTGGTGGTGACCACGACCACGCTGGTCATGACCACAGCCACGGCGAGCCCAGCAAGGCTGCCGAGGATACCGAGGAGAAGAAGGATGATGACGACGACGATGAGGAAGTCGATGCCGAAGGGCTCGAGGATAAGGATATCGAGCTGGTCATGACTCAAGCCAACGTCAAACGGAACAAGGCTATCAAGGCGCTGAAAGAAAACGATAACGACATAGTCAATTCGATTATGGCGCTGAGCGTTTAAGAACCGAGTTTGACTAGGAGAAGGGAAGGTCTAATTGCGGGCGCGTTGGGCGGATGCATTGCGACAATTGAAAAAAAGTCTGCAGGAGGGAAATGAAAAAATGAGAAAAGGAAAGTCGGTTGGCTGTGTATTGCATGCTACGATACCTTAGAATGGATTATTGAGCCATTGTGAATAATGCGCCTCTCAAGTTTTATCGACCGTTACATTATTTTGATGGTGACCATACCGGTGATCATGCCTTTGACCATGCCTTTGATACGATTTGCTCCATTGAAAGAAAGAGGTGTTGCTAATATTCTGATATTTTGGAACCTGAAAGCCAAATCACCGTAGATTTGCTTAAACCACCTAATATTAGTTCGAGATACCAGGTGCTCAATACCTACCTAGGTATTTAATACCTATTTAATGTCAGGTAACTGAAAGTACCTGATAGGTACTGTACTCCTAACGGAAGTTCGAGTATCCAGAAAAGTCACGTGACTCTTCGAGTTAATCACGGGACTTTAGGTAATTGTGATACCCTTGCAAAACGTTCGGAGTTCTTCGGCTGAGATTCCAGCAGCCAGAGCAAGCCAACATCCACTGCGAATTGCTTCATAGGTATCTCCACTCCTTACCTTTTTTCCTCATCACATTACCAAAATGGCCGCAGTAAGTATTTCTTCTTACGGAATCCCCTGGTGAATGCTATCGAGTTTTTTTTCTTTGAGGGATTTATGGTGTTGTCAATTGGATCATCCATGGTACCGGAAGTTATGCTTTAAACAAAAAAAAATATAAAAAAATTGGATAAAACATGAGCTAATTTCTAATTTTCCGTTTCCTCCCACGTAGCGAAGCGCAGCCCTCAAGCTCGACTGGACCAAGGTCACCTCCTCGCTAGGTCTGCGGGGGCAGACCGTCGCAAGTCTGCAGGCCTTTAAGCAGCGAAACGAGAATGCCCGCCGCAAACTGCAGGCTCTGTCCGAACAACCGACGACCGTGGACTTTGCGTACTACCGCTCGATCCTCAAGAACCAGGCTGTCGTCGACGAGATCGAGAAGCGGTTCGCCGCCTTCAAGCCCGCCACGTACGATCTCAACCGCCAGCTCAAGGCCATCGAGGCTTTTGAGATCGAGGCCGTGAAGAACGCCGAGAGCACCAAGGAGAAGGTCGATCTGGAACTGAAGGACCTCGAAGCTACGCTTAAGAACATCGAGACGGCACGTCCCTTCGAGGAGCTTACTGTTGACGAGGTTGCTGCTGCCGAGCCCTCGATCGACGAGAAGACGGCCAAGCTCGTGTCCAAGGGCCGCTGGTCCGTTCCGGGATACAAGGTACGCTCCCTGTTTTGCTATAATGCAGCTGTGGCAATATATATGCTATACTGTTGACTATGACATGATGATGCTAACAACCCTTGCAGGAGAAATTCGGCGACCTTTCCATACTATAGACAGCGTGCGCACCGTAGCAGTCAGAATTGCATCCCCTTTCCCTTGTGTACTCTAGCATTGTAGATAGGAAAAGCCGGGAAGGAGGCTTAAGAACGTGGGATTATAGGCGTCGTTAATCAAGTAACCTCCGTACGTATGCGGGTTGTGTGCCTGTCCTTGATGCAAGTGATTTTCTTCCCAACTCCAAGTATTCGTCCGGCTACGAACCCCGGCGTGTTCCAAGGTCAAAGGAGATAAGTGCCCAGTTGCCTTGGAAATACAGACGTTGGCTTTAGCCTTCATCCGGCTACTGCACAGACGCGTCCCCCTTTTGAGAGGCACTTAGAAAGTATTGTACGTAGTTGCCGCACAGTCAGGGCTTCAGGAAAGGAGATAACCTAATGCAACTAGCTTTTAAAGTTTCTAGCTCTAGTTTCATAACTCATCATCAACCATCAAATTCAGGCCAACAACCTTCCAAAGCAACTATACGTTTATCTTTGACTATAGAAGAGCGCCCGTAATTGATAGTAACCAAACTGAACAATGAGAAGTGCTCACAATAAACATTAGTATATTGACATGCCGTGGGACATTCGCTGAATATAATAAGATTGTTTGTAGACAATGCACACAACTGTAATGTGGCAGAATTGCGTATATACCTAATATAAGGTACTATCAGTTTAGAAGTTTTGAGTTTACTCGTATCCTAGGTACGTGTCGTACCAGCTAGACCAGTAAATAATATCATTTGCCTTGGTTAAAGTTTAAACCTTAAAGGTGAATGAGGGAGGTGGATCTGGTGGGTGGACAGCTGACAGCCTACCATAGCGTACCTACCTTAGGTTAGGTTAGGTACCTATTGGTGTAACTTATTAGTGTGACTTAAAAGTCGTAGTAACTAAAAGTCGTAGCTAGTGCGCCCTACCTGCAAGCCTGCAGGTTGCTTCTTTCAGCTCTTCCGCCTCGTTGGTTAATCATGTTCCTTACATGTTTCCCTTTTGCTCTACCAATCTCCACGCTACACATCGATATTACACACCTTCGCATCTTCAACAATTCTTCTTCGCTTACTACCTACTTCCCTACTACTCCATATTCTGTCCCGATATATTCTGTCCGGATACCCAGTCTAAAAAGCGAAATTCAACCAATTTACTTTTTTTATTACTTCTCTTTTCAAGGCAATTGAGAACTCAACTCACAATATACTGTATCCGACCGCTCATCAACATCGAAAAAGGTACCGGTTAAAACTTGAGAGACACCATGGCGACCCTCGCCGCGGGGATAGTTGATCCCACAAAAGCCGGCAAATACCCTGTTGTTTTGAGCGATGCCTTACTCGGCAAAGACTCCAAGGAAGTTTTCACAGGCGTAAGATGTAAGTCGCCCTTTCGTGTCTGCTAATAGACGGCATCTAACCTATAACCCACTATAGATAATCATAAGCCGTCATTATCCTCATCCACTGCGCCAGCCCAGGCACGAATAAAACCTGCTTCCACATCCTCCTCCAAGAAAGGCCCTTCCACATACGACCTCTCCTTCCAAGATGACGGCGGCCATTACCAATACAAAGGGACACGCGGGGTTGAAGATAGCCAGTATGTGCTGATCTTCGACCCCACCCGCGAAGTTTTCGTTCTGCACAAAGTAGATTCTATGTTCAACATGAACTTGGTTAAAACACCAAACGACAACGCCGAGACCTTGCGACAAGATTTGCCCCAGCTAAACGCTCATAGTGCTTCCAGCAGCGCCAAGGCCGCAGGGCCGGCGAAACAACCTGCGAAGGGGAAGAAAGAAGAAAAGAAGACGGCAGCTAAGCCGCGGAAACCTGCATCGAAACCAAAAGCGGAAGCCAAGCCAGTCCTGGCAATGCCCGAGAAGAAATCGCCTCCGAAGCCCGCACCCGCTAGTAAGCCGCGTCGCGCCTCGGACGATTCGGAGGAAGAGAGCTCCGATGACGACCTGGGCCTTACCATAGAAAATCCAGGTGGCGAAGCGCCGAGGGTTAGCCGAGATTTCTCCCCCAACCTCTTTGGAATTCGCCGTTTCTCCGATTTGATGAATGATGACGAGGAGGAGGAGAGGAATAACGAGGAGCACCATGATGCCGACGGCGAGGATGACGATGATGAGCCTATGGATAACTTTGTCCTACCTAGCCCGATAAATCGGCAGATGGAACAAACTAACAATGCTCATCAACCTCGGACTAACGAGGAAGATGAAGATGAAGATGAAGATGAGGAGATGGAGGATGTGCCGCAAGAACAGCCGCCTGATGAGGAGCCCGCCCTGGACGAGTCGGATCTTGAGGCTGCATTGTTAGCCGAACTGGGCGAAGGAGATCAGCAAGAAAGCGACGTGAGCGAGGAGGAGTAGAAGGAAACGGGTATTTATCGTTATTGATTATTGATTTCAGCGATGCTCACTTGATGCGGTATTTGATCTGATCCAATCTGATCTTCTGAGGGTTATATAATAAAGAGGCGTCTGGTGCTCTGGATACCACATGAACGGACGGATGGAATAGCGAAATAAAATACATCTCCGGTAAAGATTTCCCGGCAGAAGCGGCGGCGGTCTGGCCCTAATTTACCTATTTGATCGGCGAACTCCTTAATGAGTAGTTACAGAATCCCCTAGGATTTCTAGAGGCGGAAACATGCTACGATCTTTTTTTTTGAACGAAACCAGCGGAGTTCAAGCAGAGTTTAACACGGTTATTGACTTGGCGCTATGTCCAACAACGGAGGCACAATGTATTTTTAATATTATGATTTATACCTCATCTCGATACGCATTCTTCTGTTAGTTAGATCTTGAATCTAGTAGAGAGGATAGACATATTCTATAGTAAAATATATATACCCACACGTATCCCCCCTATCCCATCCTATCTATCATCTCTCCTCTTATGAAGCTCCCGAGAAAGCTAGCTTCTCATTCCCAACAACTGGGTTCAGAACATTAACATTCGTTCCCGCCAAGTTTCCGTCGCCGCCCTGGACTACCGCCGAGAACGAATCGGCCATGAGCTGCACGCCGCTCACGAAGTCCTTCTCGTCAAACTCGCAGTGGCCCCCGTTCGGCGAGTTGTCTACCGTCTGCAGGGCGCCGACGGCTGCTGCGTCTAGGCCCTGAGACGCGGCGATCTTTTCGTAGGCTCGGATCGCGGCTGGGATCGCGGGTTGGAGCAGCGTGAGCTCCTGCTGCGTGCTCTGGAAGTGCACGCGCGTGGCGGCTAACGCGGCCGCGTCCGCGTCCGCGACGTCGACCTGCGGCTCCAGGCCGCCGCAGTTGAGGAGCACCTGGGACTCCTTCCCCTCGCCGGCGAACTGCGACATGTGGCCCGGCATCAGGAACCCGCTCAGCAGCAGCGAGCCCCCGGAGACGCCCGTGAAGCTCACGCGGCTGGAATTGAAAGCTAGGACCTGGGGCATCACGTCCGCGACCAGGTCCGCGACCGCCTGGGCGTGGGCAACGCCGTCTGTACGGTCGAGCCCGGAGCCGCCTCCCCAGAAGAGATTCGGGTCCGGGGCTAGGAGGGCGACGCCCGCGAGCCCGTTCTGCACCGCTTGGTTCGGGAAGTCGAAGAAGGACTGCCCCCCGTCGCCGTGTAGCAAGACGTTCAATCCTAAATCGCCGGCTGCACCGGCAGTCTGGGTACCACCGTCGACGCCCGAGTCGGTAGTGAATTGCTCGGCGGGAGCGGAGACCTTGAAGCGTAGGGGGAGGCCGCTAAGTGAGGGTTAGCCTTTTGATTCTTGATCCATACCTCCAAGGTACCTCATGTGTAGCAATCCGTAGATTTAGGGGGAGGGAGAGGGGGTTACCATACTTCACATTAGCCGTCATGTCCAAAATCGTGCTCCCATCCGTCGCTGTCGACACGCCCTGAGGTATCTGCTGTGCCTGCTGAAAAGCGGTCGCTTGTTTCTGCCTCTGACCTCCTCCTCTAGTCGCTCCTTGGCCATTTCTGTTCCTGCCGCCTCTGTTTCCTCTGTTCTGTGGCGCTGCGTCAACGAGGGAGAGGGCCCCTAGGGCAAGCAGCAAGGATAACGAGCGGACGGTCAACATCCTGGCTAGGTATATGAGGTAGTGAATGAAATGAGTTAAAATTAGGTACTATGTAGTAATGATCTTGTAAGAAAAGGAGAAGAAGAAACAGGCGGATCCGGGCCTAGAGAAGGAAAAGAGATACGTGTGGTTATCGAAATAAGGCCCGTCAAGAGCTAAGAAGCGAATGAAATGTAAAAGAAGAGAAGAAAACAAAAACTTGGTTTGCGTTTCGCAGACATCGAGAGAAGGTATTCTTATGTGCAAGTCCTCATATTACTCCCTTCTAGGGTCACAGAGATCAAACCATCGCGGTCCCAAGGGCATCTAGAAGCACGCCAAGAAGGAGCAAAATATCCAAATTAGCGTTTATCGTGCTGGAGTATCAGCTTCGATCATGATTATCTACCTTGGTGGGAAAATCGGTAATTCTGACACCGTATTGGAAGACAATCTAGCTTCTCCGTGTTTCGCGGCAAGGGCTGTGACCGTCCTGAGAACGCCGGTGCCCCTGTCCTAACCCCACAATCACCGGGGAGGTATCGTTGCATCCTGGGGCTTGGGCTCTTGTCTGAAGCTTAGCTTTTCCTTGGCGTTGTATAGGTATATTATATATATTAGCTGGGTATGTATATACGTATATAAAGAGCAACACCTGCGAACGTTAAAGGTATCGGTCATAACGCGAGTTTTATACTGCGGAATGAGAGGTACTTATCAAATCGTTACTAACTTAGTCTTAAGACCAAAATTGACAATGTTGGATATCTCTTTTACTGTTTTCAGCTATACTAACTAAATAAAGGTTACTTTAGTTTAGGTCGATACTGTAGTTCTAAGGTTAGTAGCTATAGGTAAGTCAGAAGCGGACGATGCTGAAAATCGAGACCAATTAATTAGAGAATCAACGAGTACAGAAATGATTTGCATTGTAGGTTGTTCGACAGCTTCTAGCCGTTTTGCCCTTGGCCATTTTTGGCAACATTCATGAAAGTTAAACCCGTACCCTATACGAAACACACAACCTTCTGAGAGGAACACTAAGCGCCGTTGCTTGTTATAATGATCAACATGGAAAGTAGGGTCGATCCCGAATTCGCTGGTTCCCATATGCCCTAATGATATTACCAAAAAATATATATACCCAATTTATGCAAACGAGCGTATTGAAGTCCAAATAAACGAAATCTAGATTTTGGGGGGCCTATCGAGTAGAAGCCTCCGCGCCTCATACTATTTAACCAGTAATAGCATATATAGGCTCGTCAAACGTGGTTCGTAAGATTTAAGATGCCGAAAGATTAGGTCCAAATAGTGCCAAGCAACGTCAATTCCGTGAAAAACATCATCATGGACATCCCAACATCACTTGTAGTGATGATGCACTACTCGGATAGAGGCATACGGTAATGTACACCTGCTGCTATTAATGTGTAGTGGAGAGCAGTGAGCGTCCAACAAGTTTCATCCCATCGACTCGTCCATTGCCTCGAGATCGCTGGGCATCGCCCCGTGCTTTTTAATCATATGTCGCCTCCAATTGTCTTTTCTCGGGAATGCTTTCCTTCCCTTGAAGTATGGACATGTTGGTTCTATGCAATGATAGGCTTTCGACTTCACATGCTTATCGTTGATGTGGCGGTCGAGGTGCGTCTTGGTGCCGAATTTCTTATCGCAGCCCTCGTAAGGGCAGCCGTGCTTGCGGTCGTGATAGCGTTTATGATGGTTAAGTTTGTGAACCTGATCGAAGTAACGGCCGCACTCCTCACATATATGGCCAGATGACTGTGGAGAAGGGATCTTGGAGACCTCCGGCGACGAGCTCGATTCTGGTTCCATCTTGACATGCTCATGCATGTTTGGGTACGGTGATGGTGATACTGTAAGCCGGGTGTCCGGTGTCCTCCCCGTGGAGGGATCCGTAGAACTTTGCCCCGGCGTGGTCGTATAGTCGTACGAATCACCGGATAGGCGAGGCTCGTCGTCACTAGGAATATCTAGGAAGCTCTCGACGTCAATATCGTCTTGAGAACCATAAGGAGGATTCTCGGGGTTTTCTTGCGCCGTCTGCTCTGTCACGATAGCAGGCGGTAAAATAGGGAAAGTTGGAGGAGATGCTGAGTTCTCCATTTGGTAGTGAGTGTAAGCAGCTTTCTCGGCAGCGTTAGAGGGCTGCATGATGGACATTGGCGACACGAACGATTCGGGCTGAAGAGGAGGTGAGTGTGAGCTACGGAAGACAGAGGGTCTATTAGCAACATCAAGAGTATCGTCCAGCTCCATGGGCTCCGGGATGGCCGGGCTCATAAGACGTTCTTGAGGCCGGGTCTCGGATTGTGGCTGAGTTGAGTGAGGTAACCGATCGGCGGAGTCCGGACTTCTGAGAGCAGCTGAAGGTAGCTCAGAATCCCTCTCGGTGGTTTCTCGTATCGTCGAGCTAGTCTGCAGAGGGTATACATCGTACTGCGAGTCTCCCTGTCGCTGTCTCTTGTTTTGCTGATCCTTTTCTGACCCGTTCCCGCCTGCAGAAGTGCCTGAAATACCCCCCTCTTCGGAGATTTCGCCAGGCTCTTCAAAAAATCGATTTTTAGAAAGTTTTTCTTGAGTACTGGTTCCTTCCGTAACTTCTAATCCGGCTTGCGGCTTCATACTGACAGGACTTGTAACGGGCGAGGCAGTAAAATACTGCTGAGGCGTTGAGTTATGAGGACTGCTCGTGCCGTGAGCTGAGGAATGCGTAGAACGCTTCCTTTTAATGCTATTCCAGAGTCGACTAATTAAAGAGCCACTTCTTTGGCGTTCTCGGGAATCTCTCAGCTGAGCCTCGTAGAGCTCTGTCATCTGTCTAGACGGTGGTATCGTTTCTTGCTCAGGGTTTGAGCCCATCGAGATCCTGGTGTCATAATAACTAGAATTGGCTGCTTCGTATCCCGTGACAACATTTTCAGAAGGCAGATTGACCCTAGGGTCGTTGGTAGTTGGAAAAGCCGTAAGTTGAGGGGGCGGAGAAAAGTTGACGCCCGGGTGCAGAGACAACTGGCCAAAGTCTTGGGATGGATAATAGGATTCATGATCTCTCACAAATGCATGTCCATAAACGGCAGGTTGTGTCTGTTGGAACTCAGAGCCGTCGCTAAAGCCTGGGCCAATTCTCTCAAGATCATCTTTCGTAGAAGGGAGATGATCCGGCCCTGTAGCCGGGGTTTGTCCAGGCAGGAAACTCCCAAAATTGAATATAGACTTGGTTCGGTTGCCTGGAGAACTCCCAGTTGGTAATGTCCCCGCCTCTTTCGCCTCTCTCAACTTCCGTCTGTACCGGAAGTAGAGAAAGCCCAGGACTATGAATAACAGGCTGCCTCCGATGAGGCTGCCGATAACCGTCCCAGCAATTGCGCCGCCTGACAGTTGACTTCTTCGCATCCTGAACCCGGATCTGGGGTTCAGGGCAGGCGCCATATTGGGTTAGATGAGAGCCGAAGCTCTCAGTACGAGGTAAATAGGTCCTCGCAAGAAGTCAAAGGTTATGCTCTAAGCGTGAGATGATAGCTACGGTAGCTAAGGGTAGCTTAGATGAGAAAGACTAACAACAAACGCAAGCCAAGAAAGATAGGCTCCTGATTTCTGATGAGAAACAATTAAGACACGGGCCCGTCAATGGTGGGGAGAGGTTATGCAAGACCCAGATGGCTGGTTCGGTCAGGGTCGAGTTGAAAAGGCGGAGTGTACGGTCATAGTTCTGTTTTCGCGCGCGTAAAGTCAGCCCGTCACTCGGTCACTCGCGCAGTGGGATGAGATTCGGCCAATGCAGGTGGCCCAATGGCAGCCTGACAAGTGCTGGCTGGATAAAGCAGGGACAAATGAATTATGCCGAAAGTGAACTGATGATGAACTGGGTCATTATTTCGATCATGTTATGAGATGGATTAGAGAGGAGTTGACGTTGAAGAACAAGGATGTGATGATTTATCGGATAGATTCAGCCTCATCAAACAAAAAAAAAACAAAAAAAAAAAAAGTTGGAGGCGGAAGTGAACCAGTATGAGCTAGATGCAAAGCAGAGTTACATTGTGATCCCTAAGAAACCTAGGAAAATCCCAAGGACGTCGATGGCTGGTGCCTGTGTGTTGTACCTAGTGTACATAGTACACTGGTATTGTACAGGGGTCCTTGTCGTCCTCGCCGTCCTTGCCAATTGGAGTCCTCAATTAGAACTGAGCGTTGTTTCCTGCTTCCAACCAATTTGTTATGGCAAAATCTCCGAGACCCTTTTTATGATAAGGCTTTCCTTATGAAGCTCCTGCTTAAAAACGATAGAACGGTCAGCACGATGTTAGTGCACTAACAGAAAGCGCTTGCCCAGCGTTACGGCCGCACTAAAAACTTCCATGGGTTAGCTACACATTGTACAGTACAATTAAATAGGTACACCTGTGGTATTGTACACTTCAACAATGTTAGTTCCCTGTACGCTACTGCGCCACAAGCTATAACCATCAGAACCATTAGAATAGAAAAAGATTAACTAGAACATTAGGAAAGGGGCTAATCGATAGTAGCCAAGTATCCTCTTAGGTTAGGTACCTCATACGTAGTACTTTTGTCGGAGACCTCCCGGTGAACGCGATAAATCGTGTCTAATAAATCAATCAACGCGATACTTACTTTGCATCAAACACCCACGGAAAAGCCGTGACGGATCAGCCTCAATTGCACCACCCTCTGCACCACGCGTTGTAACCTCAAAAACGTCATCGCAATGTCCCTCTAGTCTGATGAAAGACTTCGCTATAAAGTTGAAATAATGTTTTTGTCATTCAATGGTGATGTCCTGTCAGTGGGTTTGGAACGCGTAGCTCTTTTTTTCTTCTTTTTCTTTTTTTTACCCTCCTAGACCGTTCTTAAGGTGCGATGTCGTAACTTGACCGATAGCTATGATGCATTCCGGAAACGATCTAAGATATCTCTCATCTCATCTGGATCTTGGGACCATCGAGGCGCGAAGTTTACAACTACCCCGGAGTGATGATTTGATGATTCTTGTATATGCATAAAAAAGTATTCATTATCAATACGTTTAATCAGGCGCGAAGGATCCAACATATCGTTGGTGCTCAGACTCAACTGATAGCTTGCCTGAGTCCTATTGCCACTCCAAATATGAAAAATTATGTCACCCGACCTTGCCATGAGTGTTCAGAAACTCTTGTCGATTGAAGACAATTATTTTATACCTCGTCGGGCGAGCCTTTCATACGGCTCGAGTTGAACAAACAAATAGAAGATCTACGAGCCATATTTCAGAACCCTCTCGCCTTTCGAACGAGGCATGCGGCAGATCTCTATCTTCCGGTCTCTGCTTACTGTGGCAATGGGAAGGGGTTTCATTCACTTCCCAATACTCTCTACCTAGTGTGCAACTTATAACAGCTAAGTGACCCTACCCATTATCATCTACTTGGTCCGCCCGGTTCCCTACCTAGGTAGGCATCTTTGACTCGCGACATCCTTCACGCAATTTAGAGGCTACCCTTTACATGCTTATGGACTCAGGTCTCGCCCTGTATCTACTAACGCTTAAAGATTATGTACAAAGTCATGTTCTCCGACACACTACAGATTAGATAAGTAACGCAACGGCAAGTGTCATATATCTGTAAAATATACGTCTGTTGGTGGAAGGGCCTTGAAGTAAATAATTACGGGTTCTGCCGCTGCAAGAATCGAACCATTTTACATGGGATTTTGCATGAACCCCGAAATATTTGTACACTATTCATGACTTTGAGGCCAGTCAAAGCGTTTTTCAACTTCCTGTCGGTCTTCTACGAGTGTTGGTGTCATAGACGCAAACGAAAGCCAATAGCATGCCAGTTGGGATACTAATAGTACGTTTTGTTCCATATCCCTATAACGCCTCGCCCTCCCTCGAGAATGAGGTTCTTCCCCCCCTTAACCATATGCTCCATCCCGTAACAAGAGAGCTACGGGGTACCACTAAACGGTCATCTTACATATTTTCCCCTTAACGGAGGGAATATCATTATTTCCCGCCGGTTCTCGTGTGTCGTGTGACGAATCAGTTGCGTTACAACATATACGGCTTTTTCGGAAGACCCAAAATTTTATATGGCTCGATTGTGGGACTTGGTGGTAGAGATTCTAGATCGTAAACCGGCACATAGAGAATTGATGCATCAGATTGCAGGTTGCGTATAGGTCGGCCGGGGCAAGTCTGGCTAGACCCTTAATAAGCATGGTTCTTACTACCGATTTCATGCCCTGGGATAAGTAACAGCTTGTGCAAAGGTATTTATTTACAAAAGCGATATAAAGCTTACAAGGGGCCAACAGGCCGTTCTAGAAACAGACTGCAGGAAAGCTGTGTTCTAGAGTCTGGCCTCTCAGGCCTGTACCAAGCCTCAACCCGACGATATTGCCATTCTGCATTACTGTCTCTATCCGGTCCTGCCTATTCTAGACTCTGGAGGTATGCATATAGACCAGCCCCTGTGACGATATTGGCGATAATCGATAAAAGAATCGATGCGATAGAACATACCTACCGCGATAACTTCCGCTAGCTGTAATCAACTTACACTAGGATACCATGTCGCTACCAATCTATTTATTATACTGGCTGTCGCACAACGACTCTTATCTTTAGTTGATTAGGCGACCCAGCTACGATCCCGGAAGGTCAGTGTGCCACATGGCATTCGAATTGTGGACGTTTCGTACAAGACCTAGTGCGGCTTACTCGAACTGGAACTACATACCTTGTGACACTGCGTAAAAGTTCCCGTGGGGGCATTACTTACCTACCTCTAGTAACTTACATCGAGAGTAAGAATAGGTATGTAGTGGTAGAAATCCTGTAGCCAAGTAAGCAAAGCAATAAGATAGTAGATAGATAGATAGCTACCTGCGTACATGCAATACTTGTATAGCCTAACGCTAGACACAACACATCGCGGACAAATGTCAGCTGCACCACAGTCCCTGCCTGCGCTTGCATATATCAGAAAATTGCCGTATACACAGCAGGCTGTTGGCACACACCGTCTATTCTTGACAACCAAGCAAGACGAGTCGATGCGGATACCAGGAGCTTCAGACCTCGATCGAGGTTCTACAACCGGAACTAGATGGAGGACCTGGTACTGAATTCTTTGCAAGGCAATGGCTTTCCGCCACGATGGTCGATCCTCAGTTAAGGTATCGATGAACTACTTCTATTAATTCTATGCCAAGGAGAGTTCTAGCCGCCTTTCACTGTTAAATTGTCCTAGAGGTTACCTCACGATGTAAGCCACTTTGGCATGTATCTACATGATCCGTCGTATGTCACTTCTGTAGAAAGTTCCAGGTACACAATTTCCGAATTTTGTTAAATTTCTCTCTAACAAATAGGAAATAGGAAACTTTGCTCGTCCTCCGCCATCTGTTGGCTATCATATTACGTGTTTATAGTAAGAAAACAATTACCTAGCTTATTTATGTTAGAGAAGAGATATCTAGGATAACGTCGCACGTCCCCCTAATGATCGTTGAAGTTGTGACTTACTACCTAGGTAGGTAGCTCTTGATTATTAATTATCAACTCGTAGTGCATAGAAGTTCTAAATTAAGGAGAGTTAGAATTAGTCGCCTGAACCCAGCACCCATGTGATTACACACGCGAGGTAGTAGAGCCGTAGTAGAGTCTCGCACATGGAGACATGTAGTTAACCTTAAACCGGTCAAATAAGCCGCGGGGGCGGACGGACGGAGAGACAAGGGGGGGATGAACATGTGGATCTTAACTCACAAGTCGATGATTGTCTAGACTGGCGTTTATAATCTTTTTTTTTTTTTTTTTTTTTTTTCCTGTGTTAGGTATAGGTGAATTTCCGGTCCTTTGTGATCTACGATACACGATATCTATTATGCTTTTCTTAAACGAGAACATGGATATTTGAACAAGACCATTCTGCTTTATGATTTGTTGTGATTAGATTCTTGAGCCGATGTATACCTTAGGTTACTTTATGTAACTACCTAGACCTAACCTAAGATAATGAATGTACTTAATTTTATGTCCACTACCTACCTATGTCTCAAGTGCCTGGCTACCCTAAATTCGATTTGATGTATGCGTGCCTTACGCAAATACGTACCTCTAATGCCTACCTGCAGACATAGTAGGTAATATTACGTTAGGTAGGTACCTTACCTATACATACCTAGGTATTACATAGTACCTAGCAGCTGCTGCTGTGGTAATCATGTATCGAATCGAGGTACGTTACATATAACGTACCTAGGCCTGGGCTAGAGTAGGTCGCTCTTCCCAACAAGCAACTGCCAACTCTATCCAGCCAATGCGATCGAAGAAGAACGTGCTCCGCAATGTACGTAAGCGTTCTTAGTGGTCCCGAAGCAGCGACCCCTAGCTCTAAAGTCCCCCCTCCCTCCCCAAAATCTTATTTTACGGGTTCCCGATCTCTGACCCCCGGACCCAATCCTGAGCATCATGGCAACCAGCGCGTGCACTTCTTTCCAATCCCGATTTTCAACACACCAAAGCCCATGGACAGATCTGCAAGGCCAGCCAGACACAACCGGCAAGATGAATTTACCTGCAATATTCAGAAGCTATATTCCTTCTCGGTATGGCCTTCACCTCCAGTTGAGCTGTCGATCCTCATCTGTGTTTGCTTTGCCGGCTTCATCTCACCAGAGGGCCAGGTCCAGGGTCGTATGTCTGGACCTCAAGGACGCTTATACCTTGTTATCTTTAGATGTCCCTACTTCGTAGCTGGACCGTATCACCTTCATGGTCTTAATCTTAGCCGAAAGTCTGCGTTGCTACAGGCCTAGGCGAAGTCTCACTCTACCTTACCTTTCTTTGTGCTTTCTCTTTGCCGTATAAGTCCACAATACTTGTACTCGTATACAAATCGTACACGGATCGGAACCACGGCCTAGATCTTGCTCACAGGAACGCCCGATTCGGTTGAGTTACATCCAGTGTTGAGGGATGTGGAATAGTCTTCGTCACTGAGTTGGCCTCCAACACAGAATTGCCAGTATCGTATCTGCTTTTCTCGGGTATATAATTTCCATGAATACCCGCTGCGCCGGTGAATCACTCCTATACATTAGTGTCCCCTTGGAACTTAAGGGCGAAAGTCTCTGATCTGGAGACGCTTTTACCATTTTCAGAAAAGCCAGTTTGCCTTTAGCTCAACTCTAAAATACCGTCACCCTGGTTGGTCCTATCGGGAGAGTGTGGGTCAGCCTTGCTGTGTTGTACATCGGCCTAAGCGACGAGAGCACGAAGATCTGGATCACCTTGAGCCGCCTCGATCTGGAATTCGATTCGTGAAGCCTGGATTTACTCCCGTCGTCACCCACTTCCTCGCACTGCATTTATGATAGCGGTTTTCACACGGGGAAAATAGGGGACAGAGGAGCGGTCGAAGACGTCTACTGTCCCTACTTGCATGCTGTATTTCACCAAAGCTTGGCCAACTCCACCAGAGCACCGGTCTGTGGAAGAGACCACTACTTTCGAAAAACTATCTTCTATTGTGACCCGCCGGTATTTGTGGCGATTGCATCAGTCCTATCGAACAAGAGTCCTGTATCCAAGGAGCTATTTTGCTAACCTGCCCAGCTCGAGTATTGCACACTCCCTAATTAAGTAGCCATGTCGACAAACAACGTTCTTATTTACGTTATACGCCATGACTTGCGTGTCTCTGACAATCCCATCCTACATTATCTTGCTTCTACACCAGGCCACGGGTTCACACATCTCTTGCCCCTCGTTGTCTTACTACCGCACCAAGTTGAGGTTTCCGGGTTTCTGACAGAAGGCAGCAAATCACCCTTCCCCGAAGCTAAAAGCGAAATTGGACGCTACTGGAGGTGTGGGCCGCACAGGGCTACATTCATTGCACAGTCGATTTGGAACATGAAAGACAATTTAAAGAAACTGGGAAGCGACTTAACCATCAGAATAGGGACGTACGATAGAGTATTGAAATCACTCGTCGACGGCTTGCGATCGACGGGTGTTGAAGTTGGAGGAATATGGACTATAGAGGAAGAAGGCTACGAAGAGAAACGGGACGAGAAGTGCATATCCGAGGCTTGCTCGGGCCTAGGCCTAAACTTTCGAAAAATTTTGGATGAAAAGTATTTCATCGATGAGTGAGTTACGATCATAGCTTTAAGCTGGACTTTACTGACAAATTCGCACTCACCTAGTCGAGATTTAAAGCTCGAGGAGGATGATCTCCCAGATGTATTCACAACTTACAGGAAAATGATGGAACCATTGCGGGAGAAACCTAGGGCAACCTTATCTCCCCTTCAGAAAGACACCTTGCCGAAGCCTGTCGATATGTCTTCAATTCCAAATCAAGAGTCGCCTTTCGAAGTTCCATCTTCGTACGACGAATTCGAAGAAGCACTTTTAACACCCGTCAGGGGAGTTTTGTCTAACGTTCCACCCTTTCCTGACGGGGCTAAGTCGGCTCATCCTTTTCGGGGCGGGGAGGATAATGCTCATATTCGATTGGATCACCTGATCAAATCGGGATGTGTCTATCAGTATAAGAGCTCGCGCAACGGGCTCTTAGGAAGCGACTTCAGCACGAAGTTGTCTGCTTATCTTGCACAAGGATGCATCACAGCTCGTCAGATACACGAAAAACTTGTGGCATACGAAGATGGAAAAGACGAATCACTAGCCGAATCTCCGGGGTATGGTGAGGGAGAAAACGAAGGGTCGAAGGCGATACGATTCGAGTTACTCTGGCGTGACTACATGAGGCTATGTACCAGGAAGTTCAAAGCGAGGCTTTTCCTCCGATCTGGGTTCAGAGATGACCACGCTGACAAATGGAAATCAGCCAAGAGCGAAGATATGGCAGAAGGTCAACAGCAGTCAGCTGATGAAATTTCTAAGATAGTGAAGAGAGTCTTTGATGGAACTACTGGAATGGGACTGATTGATGCTTCTCAAAGAGAGCTACTACACACCGGATATACCTCGAACCGCGCTCGTCAGAACGTCGCGAGTTTCCTCGCCAAGCATCTCTCTATAGACTGGCGCTATGGTGCCGAATGGTACGAAATGCTATTGGTCGATTACGACGTTTCATCGAACTGGGCAAATTGGCAGTACGTTGCCGGAGTGGGAAACGACCCTCGAGGAGAAGCGCGGATCTTTAACCCTGTAAAACAAGCTTTCGATTACGACAAGGATGGGGAATACGTACGCTGCTGGGTACCTGAGGTGCGGAAGCTCGAGAAATTGGAACATGTCTTCCAGGCTTGGACGACGCCGAAGGAAGATTGGGACCGACTTGGCTTGAAGGACCTCGCCATGGCCGAGGACCCAATAAAGAAGATTGAGTTCTCTGTGGAAGGAAAACCTAAAAGCTCCAAGCGGCCATTCATCCGTCGGCGCGGTCGAGGACGCGGGGGCAACAATCATGCTCCACAATCTCCCGTGGCTGAACAACAGCCGAGCGGCACCAATGATATTGATAATGTCATTAAGGACGAGGAACTAGCTGGTAGACCGTCTATCATCCCTGCACAGCCAAATACAGGAGAAAGGAATCGTGGCAGTTTTCGAGGCGGGCGAGGATACGGTGGAAGCTATCGAGGTCGTGGTTTTCGGGGATTGAGAGGAGGATACCGGGGTCGGGGTTGGTCAAACTATGGTCAACCATCACCACCACCGCCGCCGCCACCGATTCAGCAATTAGCTCCAGCCGAACAGGCGCAATAGGATTCGCATTATCGTGCGATGAGTTATCATCAGTACTACCCACTTCCCGTGCCTTTTTCTCCCTTTGGTATTATAATGTTCTACAGAGATGATATCGACAGAAGTCGCCATTTTAGCATGTTTCAACCGTCACTCCCTGAGACTCGACATATAACCAGTGAGCCATCACTAAGCTCACTCGAAGGGTCATCGCAAGGCGGGGGTGCGTATTCCCAGCGGACGTACCAATTGAGTACCGACGAGGAGTAATGCCTCGAAGTAAATTTACTAGGCTCTGTAAATAATATCGCTTACGGGTTTCCTCTCATTTTGTCGATGAAGATATTTTTGTAAGCTGGTAGGACGGAGATATGTTCAATTCATTGCCCCATTTCACGTGTATTATGTTATATTATAGATATATACTATGTCAACCAGCGAAAATACGTCTATGCTTTGGTATCGTCTTTGATTTATTCGTCATGCCAAAACGCCGATAAATGTTGGATAAGCCAGCGATCTCCTTATGAAAGCCTCCCCCCCAAAAGTCTATGTGGACTCGCTCAATACAGACATTGTCTTAAAATTCCTCAACGAGGGGCTTTAGTTTAACGCCCTTGGGCACAACAGCTAAAGCCTTGGCCTCAACGCAAATCTTTCCGTGAAGTGTCTCCAATGTACCCTCGACCCACATCTTCCGATCGACCTTAGACAGATCCTCTCCTTCGGCAATCATTGGCCGGGCGCGGATAAGATAGAAACTAGAAGTCAGGGTAGGCGCGCGATACTGAAGTTCGAGACGAGCAGTGACGGCCGTGCGTGCGGGAAACAGCAGGACGGCGCACCGGACCAGGCTTTCGTCTAGTAGCGTCGCCAACGCCCCACCGTGCACGACGCCCGGCCATCCGGAGGTCGCGGCGCCGAGGTATACGACGCTTATGACTTCGTTGGTCTTGGTGTTGCGAAACACGCGTTGGAAGGGAAGACCGTGTGACCCGCCCAGCGGCCCGGTGGTCAGACGCGATTGCACTATGGACGAGGATTGCGCGCCGGAGTAGGCATCCCAGGACTTCCAAGTCGGGTCGGAAGATAACCTGCGCACGAGCGGCAGGGCGGACCCTTCCTCCCGGATCTTGGAAACGTGGTATTCGTCTTGAGGGGAGCCGTGGGGGTACGGAGGAGGAGGCGCGAGGGATAAGCGGACAAGAGTGCCGAGTGATAAGCCGATGAGTAGGAAAACGGCGGAGTAGAATACGCCTCGGCGGCGGCGACGGGGAGGCTGTTGTTGTTTGGTGGATGTGTGTTGTTCGGGAGGAACTGGAGTTGTCGCGGAGTCTTGACTATTGAGGGGTTCGGCAAAGCGTCGCTGCGAAAGAGTGAAGAGTCTAAAATTGCATAGTGGAAGAAATCGTGACGGTATCGGAGTGCGGTAGAGACGTATCGCGGGACGAGGGACTCGGACAAGGTTCGTCGACGCTGTCGCCCGTAGGTAGAACTGCGTAGCTCGGGAACTACCGGCAAGCATTATGAGATGGCCTAACAATTGTACGGGGGTTGCAGACTGGATTGAGGCTCTTGCGGCGTAATAAGTGAGAGTGAGACAAGATCTTGGTTGAATGTAACCGTAACCATTTGGTATTTTGGTAACAATACAATGGTACATGGACCGGATAAGTGGATGCCAGATGGTGTAAACTACCTGGTACCTACCTGAGCTGAGCTACGAGATTGATTGGTTCGATTGATTACTATTGACCCCGCTAAGATCTTGCAATCTTGCATGAATTTAGCGCCATCTCGGGAGCTGAGCTTTGAGGTACACAGTACATACCTCTGTCCCGGTAGTGATTCCCAGCGATCGTGGGAATTCTATTGTTTTACAACTATCATCCCTCTTGTTTTTTTACCAGTCAGCCAGGTACACTAGCAACCCTAAAAGCAATTTAATTTATATAACTAATGGAAGTCTATGATATCATCGAATTATAGTCACCTATATTCATCAAATCTAACAATGTCAAGTAAACAACTCCTCTTCGCAGCAATTACATGCGATATATACACCTACCTACCTCATAAATATTCGGAAGTCCGAAGTAAACATGGATCGCCACAACTTTACCTCTCGCTGCTTGATAAAGCTATTGCTATCTTAAACGGGTTATTCCATACCAGGTAAACTTTATCATCGCTACATCACGTTATGTTGGCCGAGTGCAATCTTAGCTGTATATACGCATTAAGAAACTTACCCTAAGGCCTGGCCCTCGCTATGGCTTATGACTACGCCCTCGTGTAAGTTACTTAGCATACGAGGCTTACATACACAAGCGCGCGTTGCCCCTTGAAAAAAAAAGACGAAACTGATTCTTCGAGCAGACATCTAAAGTACACCATACCGCCGGCTTGTCTTCTCACCTTCATACTGAAGCCGCTTCTCACCAAGCTTGACTTGTATAAAACATTTATCCTAATACTAATCGCTTTCTTCACAACAATTCCCTGGGATTCGTATCTCATACGTCATGGCATATGGACATACCCCCCTGACGCCATCGCCGGACCGTGTCTTTTCGGAATTCCACTTGAGGAGTTGTTCTTCTTTGTTATACAGACTTACATAACCTCTATGCTCTACATCTTACTCAATAAGCCTGTTCTTCACGCCCAATTTCTCACGAATAAGAACGACTCCTCACCTAAGTCTCGGCGAATACGGGCAGTGGGCCAAATCATCTTAGTAGGATGTATCATTACGAGTATCTCACTTGTTAAAACTGGAGGCCCGGGAACCTATCTTGGGCTCATTTTAATCTGGGCTTGCCCTGTTGTACTTCTGACATGGTCGTTCTCTGGCTACTTTTTGATTGGACTACCGCTTACTTGCGTTGCTCTGCCAATCATAATACCGACAGTGTATTTATGGATCATCGACGAGCTTGCCCTAGGACGCGGAACATGGGCTATCGAGTCTGGTACAAAGCTTGGCTGGTGCCTCTGGGGTAGTTTAGAATTGGAGGAGGCCCTATTCTTCCTCTTGACTAATATCTTGATTGTATTTGGCCTGGTCGCTTTCGATAGGGGGTTGGCAGTTCTATACACTTTCCAAGAGCTATTCCCCGTTATACCAGAGATGCCTCCTCCGGGCCTTCTCGCTAAAGCCATCCTGCTTGATCCTCTAAAATACGATATGATACGCGTAAGGGGCATCAGAGAAGCTGTACAGACATTGCGGCGGAAGAGCAGGAGTTTCTACTTGGCTAGCTCGGTTTTTCCAGGCAGGCTTCGCATCGATTTGATTCTTCTGTGAGTGGAGCATACGGTATACCCTGCTCTCTTATATTAACTATTTCTAGGTACTCCTTCTGCAGAGTAGCAGATGACTTGATAGACGAATCACACACGGAGAGTGACGGTATAGTATGGATCCAGAAATTGACCAATTTCCTCGACCATGTGTACGGTTCGGATAAGGCGCCACCGTCTTCGATGCATACTATCAACGACTTCGTAGAAGAAAACTTCCCAGAGTATGCAAGGTCGGCGCTGACACTACTGCCAACCAAGCCCCTTCGAAGCAAGCCATTTTATGAGCTTCTGGAAGGGTTCAAAATGGACCATTCTTTCGGCGGGACTGATTCTAGTCAACGAGCCAGACGGTTTCCTATCGAAGACGAAGCGGATCTCGAACTGTACGCGCATCGCGTCGCGAGTACTGTTGGAGAATTATGTCTGAGGCTCGTATTTCATCACAACACCACGAAGCTACCAAGCGACAAGGAATCTATTCTGGTAATTGCCGCTCATACGATGGGACATGCGTTGCAATACGTCAATGTCGCTCGCGATACTTTGGTTGATGCTGAAATAGGCCGGGTCTACCTGCCATCTAACTGGCTAAAGCAGGAGGATCTAATTCCTCAAGATGTCGTAAAAACTCCAAAACAGCCGAAAGTAGAAATGCTCAGGCAGAAGCTGCTAGACTGGGCGTTTAAAGAGTATGGGCGATCCCGAGACACTATGAATATGCTTCCTCGCGAAGTTCGTGGTCCTCTGATCGTGGCTGTCGAGAGTTACATGGAAATAGGCCGGGTTTTACGAGAAAGAACAGGCGTGCCTTCGAAAACTCGTAAGGGGCGGGCAACGGTATCTCGATCAAGACGAATATGGGTCGCATGGAAGAATCTTTCTGCTGCATAGCGACCATTCGGCTTCACCTTTCTAGTTTCAGCTATTTACTTGCATACAACCCCTAATTCGGCATGATAGACAATTTATAGTTTATATAGAAGCACTGTCATAATATTTATGTAGTATAAGGCATAGACTACATAAGGCACCCTAGTTTCTAGATTCCAACTTTCGGCGCGAACACTGCTTGTCATGCAATAGAAGTTGTGGTCGTATATCGTAACTGCCAAGACGACTTCGCGAGATACTGATTTATGATATTGAAAGCCTTCAAAATTAAATTATAATCTACTTGTTGTAGATCTGTACCAAATATTTAAGCAGCTAGTACTGGCCTTAAAGAAGCAAACTCACACTATGAACCCCTTGTGCCAGCTGGACTCGTCTGACTTTGGGTTCAATCTCATCGACTTGCAGAAAACTCAAAAAGTTCTGGATGAGGTACGCATCGGAAGAGTCATATGGAAATAAAGTAGCGGATTGCGGGTTTCCCGGCAACGCTAGGTAATGCCTCCTATCCGCCTCACCATTGCGGATTATTCGATGATGAATCATTATGTCGGGTTGAACGTTCTTTATACATACGCGACTCGGTGTAATTCTCTTTTCTTTTCCTTTTTTTTTTCTAAGCGCGGTAAGCATGCCCCCTGTCCCGCCCTGGACGATGAGAAGCAGAACAATATCGAATTGAGATCGCATGGTCGGATAGTGGCTGCTGCGTTGCTTGATTCCCGTGCTGCGGCGAGATTGCCGAGCAGATCGTCTAGAAGCATCATCTATCCCGGACTATCGGGTCTGTTAGTATTAGATAGGTATACGTATCAAAATCGCTAGAGAGGAAGCTAAGAAACGACATGTGATGGTTCATTACAATTTGTCTCAGATGTATTGTATGAGTGGATTCTTCTCGTGCTTGGATGGTATGCGGCTAGGTTATATCGTTCTGACAACTTTGGCTTGGCCATATATAAACCTGTTGCTCGCTATCTTAAGCTTCGGGCGTGCTCATACTCCATCCTGGATAGGTATGATACATAGTTTGGGAAACCGTTCGGCGTATCTCTTGAATTGACTTTATTACTCTTGATCCCTTATATTCTCCGCAATTAACTAGTCCGTCTTACTTTCATCGTATTGGCTGAGTATCGCGCCGAAAGAATCAAACATGTCTAAGACGAGAACTCGGAAGAGAGCGATCGTTATTGGTCAGTACACTGCGTACCTAACCTTAGATACCTAACGTAGCTCATATGGCCACTCACTAACACAAGTCCAGGAGCGGGCACTGGTGGTATCGCAACAGCAGCCCGGTTGGCGAAAGCCGGGTTTTCTGTAACCGTGTTGGAGAAGAACACGTTTACCGGTGGACGATGCAGCTTGATATTCCACGAGGGTCACCGTTTCGACCAAGGGCCGTCTCTCCTGCTGCTGCCCAAGCTCTTCCGGGAAGCATTCCGCGACCTGGACACGTCGCTGGAAGCGGAAGGGGTGGAACTGCTCCGCTGCCCGACTAATTACAAGGTATGGTTCGCGGACGGCGAGAGTTTCGAGCTATCGACGGACCTCGCGCGCATGAAGGCCCAGATCGAGCGGTGGGAAGGCAAAGACGGGTTCCACAGGTATCTCGACTGGCTGCGCGAGGCGCACCAGCACTACGAGCTCAGCGTCAGCGAGGTGCTGCGCAGGAACTTCACGAGTTTCTGGAACCTGATCGTCCCGCACTTCGTGCTCACGGGCCTGAAGCTGCACCCTCTGCACAGGGTCTGGGATCGCGCCCGGAAGTACTTCTGGTCCGAGAGGCTCAGGCGCGTCTTCACGTTCGCGACCATGTACATGGGTATGTCGCCGTTCGACGCCCCGGCTACCTACTCGCTGCTCCAGTACACGGAGCTCGCCGAGGGTATCTGGTACCCGCGCGGAGGCTTCCATGCCGTCCTAGCGGCGCTCGTGAGGGTCGGCGAGAGGCTGGGGGTTGAGTATCGACTGAACACGCCCGTCCAGCAAGTTCTTGTGAGCTCCGACGGGAAAACGGCGCGCGGAGTGCAGTTGGAAACAGGTGAGATCCTAGAGGCGGACGTGGTGGTCGTTAATGCCGACCTCGTCTACGCTTATTCGAATTTATTCCCTCAGACACCGAAGGTACAAAGCTACGGCAAGTCCCTTAGGAAGAAAGATGGCTCATGCAGCTCGATATCGTTTTACTGGAGTCTAGATAGAACTGTCCCAGAGCTACAGACGCATAATATCTTCCTTGCGGACGAGTATAGGGAATCGTTCGACGCCATCTTTGACCGGCAATCGCTCCCTGAGGAACCCAGCTTCTACGTCAACGTGCCCAGCCGAATAGATACCAGTGCGGCCCCAGAGGGTCGAGACTCGGTGGTCGTACTCGTGCCCGTCGGACACCTACCGGAATCGAAGGGTTTCGCGGAACCGCAGAGCGCGGGCCTGCCCCGAGATCAGGACTGGCAGGTCCTAGTGGACCGGGCGCGGCGGGCCGTGCTATCGACGGTATCCGCGCGCACGGGATGCGAGCCCCTCGACAAATTCATCACGCACGAGATCATCAACGACCCGGCCGCGTGGGAAGACAAGTTCAACCTAGACAAGGGGTCGATCCTAGGTCTGGGCCACGGGTTCTTCAATGTGTTGGCGTTCCGGCCCGGGACGCGCGCGAAGGGGCTAGCGAACGCGTACTTCGTAGGTGCTAGCACGCACCCGGGTACCGGGGTTCCGATCGCACTGGCCGGCGCCAAGATCACGGCCGAGCAGATTCTAGACGATCTACAGGTAGCGGTCCCGTGGCGGGAAAATGCCGTCGTAGATATGGATATGGACCGGGGTGTACCACAGAACGACAAGACGAACCCGCTGGATAGGATACAACCGGGTGTGTCACAAACTCCGGTGTTACAGATGGTATTGTATTTTTACATTTTGCTGTCGATAATGTGGATGTTGTGGTACTGGAACCCCGTAGGGAGATTCTTACTGGTTTGAGTAGTGTAGGCGGTTGAGTGGAAAGGGGGGAACTGACATGGATGGTCGGCTGTACTTAGTTGTTTGCGATGGATGTACTCACTACCTTAGACGTCCAGTAACACGATCGCATTATAAAGTAGCACTGCCCTCACCCCGGGCGTCATCAATACTGCTACTCGTCGAATAGGATCTTGCCGGCATACATCTGGTATTTGGAGTCTTGCCCAATTGGCTTGTTTGCCCAATGCTTCAGCTTTCCCAGTTGCTATTAGCTCTGCCCTACCTTACCATTTATCCGGCACCGAACAGGTCATACGAGCCCTAGAATAAGAGAAAAACAAGGCAGCTAGGGCATGTAATAAATATCTCGTCATGTCCACTCTATATTGGGCTCTTATATATAAAATATTTCTCACAATTTATCCACAACCAAGTTGAGTACTTAACGTAAGGTATATATGATCTTGTTAAATAATTAGATAGAAACCCATCATGTCATTCAATGTAACCTTAGTCCATCTTTACCTTCGTCCAGTCAGACTTTGCCCATAGCGCTGCTGTATATAGTTTGACTTCGTTAGTATATCAATACTTAATCCAGCTCGTTCCGAAATTTCCTTTACTCTCGCGTCCGGCTTCTGCTCGTCTCTCGACTACGACTTCTATCCCTGTGCTTATGGTCCCTAACGACAAGCAATCCCTCACTTCTCTCTTTCTCCCTTTCCTTTTCCTTTCGTCTTTGTCGCTCCTCTCGTTCCCTCTCTTTCTCACTTTCACGATCCATTTCACGCTCTCTCTCCCTAATCCTTTCTTCCCTCTCCCGGTCCGATCGCCTGATCTCTCGCACGGCCTCAACCTTCTCGAAGCTTTTCACGTCGTCGGGCATGCGAGTGACAACCAGCTGCTGGCAGAACAAACCCCACCCGCCGCTGGTTCCTTCCTCTACGGCTTTGGCTAGCTCCACACCGTAGCGCTCGTGGTAGGCCCTTTTGACGGCTGCCATGTGGTGGCGGTCCCAGTGGAAACGGACGAGACGGGAGATGAGTAGTTCCCGGCGCAGTTGATCCTTCTTAGAAGCCGTGAGAGCGTGGTGGAGAAGAAGTGCGTCGCGGACAGGTTTGTTAATAACACCATTGAGGATATGAGCTAGGAGCTCGCCCTGAATTGATTTGTTGAGCAGCATGTCCTGAAAATCTAAAAACGGAATTCAAGTACTCACCACAAGGTTTCCACTCTTCTTCAGAGCGTCTCGAGCGAAATTAGTACCGGAAACCTTCTCATAAAGCCTGAGGACTTCCCTCAGGTGGTTATCGCTTCTCGAGATAACTACCTGGATCATAGCAGATTCGCCACCTCTATCACTGCGAACGGCTTTATACAGGGATTCAACATCATCCCGTACCAATTCATGATTGATTGGGGGCCGCCGTCCGAACTCGTCCACGTCCTCCATTCGCTTTTCTTCTAGTACCGTGAGAACTGCACGCTTGAACTTGTCTTCCTTCAATTCGGTTTTCATACACAGCGTCAGTGAATCTTTGTACTTCTTATCTGAGAAGGCCTCCTTAATCTTTGCTATCTCGTAGTTGGAGCGCCCCATGAGGCTCTCAATCAACAACTCGCGTCGCGTCTTATCGCCATGGTACCAGAAGTTTGCCCAGTACGCTTCTGACTCCCATTTACCGAGCGCAACGGTGTAGCAGGCCTTCATAAGGACAGGCTCCTCATCCTTTAAACGGACCCGGATATGCTTAGCAACGTTGACGCCCTTGCGTTCGGGACCAGTCTTAACTAGCCGCTTATATTCGACGCGCAGCTCCATAATCTGCTCATGCGTCATTCCGGGTAAAATCTCAATGAGTGGTTCCGTATCAGGCGGAGAGTGATCACCCCTGAGAGCTTTGGCTAGGCGCACCGCATCGTCCACAGGGTCATGGAAACGCGCGCGGCGCCGCTTCTTCTCACCATTACCCTCGCTATCAGAAAGAGTTGGCGAGAGCGGCTCAATAATATCCGAGCTTCTCCTAGGGTCGTCCGAAGCGAGGAGCATCGGTGACGGCATCGGTGACATGGATTGGTAGGTACCACGATAAGACTCCAACAGCGGCGATGGTGGCGCGCTCGATAGCGAGAGCGAGGCTCCATGATGCCCCGTGTTGACAGTCAACGTAGACATCCGTCCAGTGGGGGGTCTGGAGTGATCTCTGCGGGCAGCCAAGCCGGGTTCGGCGGTAACGATCCTAGTGCTCGAAGACCTAATTTCCAGTCCATACGAATCACGCTGACGTTGCTTGTCTGATCTGTCTGGTCTGTCTGAAAGCGGCGGCGTATATGCCGAGTCTACGTGGGGATACCTAAACTTGTCTCCCGGCCTGTCATCCTCCCACCGACCGGGCGCAGAATAGCCGGCCCCGCCTGGAGACGATGGTGAATGACCGCCAGAGTATTTAGTGGTTGTCACGGAGAGAACAGCACTACCATAGGCTAAGTCATCTTCTAATTTTTCCTTTTTAAGCTCCTTTCTCCGCTCTTTTTCAATATCCGACTCACGCAACCTATTCGAGTATTTCGCAGGAAGTAGTGTATCGGCGCCTCGTAAAAGTACATCCTGAGCCAGTTCTACCATGTCCTTATCACCCTTGGACAGGCGCTCTTCGCTGCGTCTTGGATATCGTCGCCCATCTTCCGAGGTGATGGAGTTACGGCTAGTACGATAATAGCTAGATTCATCCGTAGGTGAAGCTGGTCGGTAGGGGCGGCGAGGTGCTGCGTCATCGTAGCTGTATCCAGCGGGCGGGGAAGGCATGCGCACGGCGTCAAGAAGAGATGGGGAACTTTCGCGGCCGCGACGGCGGTCATAACCTTCGCTAGCCCGTGCTAGAGAGGGTGTATGACCTCGCCGTGAGTCATCGGCAACGCTTAAAGACATTGTCGGGCAGACGCAGATGGCAGACGGACTCGCGTACAACTTTGTCAGGGCTTGGTCACAGCGGAATCCCCCGAAGCGTTTCCGTGTTAGCTACCTCTATGGGATTGCGGGGTATCTGTTACCGAATAATATGTGATTTAAGATTGAGGTTCAGTCTTGGCCCAAGCTGAGAGTTTCACTGAAACCTAAGCTTTAATTTGACCAATTATAGCTATAGATTAGGTGTTTAGGTTGGTGATCTGTCGTATCGTGAAAGATAAAATAAGAAGAAGGTTTTAGGAAAGGTAAAGGTAAAAAGCTGAGACAAGGTTTATCGTTTAATATTCCTTAACTAAGTGAGAAAAGGAATGTGCATAGTGCATGAATGCCTGTCTGGTTTTTTTTCCAGGCCTGCCTACCTAAGGTAATCTTATGTAAATCCAATTGTAGAGAAAGAGTAGATTGTAGTACCTTACATTATGTAATATTGTACCTCGAAAAAGAGGTTGTAATTTGTTAGTAATAAGAGGTACTTTGCTTATATATGCGGCTTAACATTAGTTACTGTACTAATTTTTATTAAAATTTATTAACTGTTTTATAATTACTTTTATATAAATATTTTAATATATATACGTATTATAATTTTATAATTTATTTAATTTTTATTTTTAATTAATTTTAAATATTTATATATAATTTTATTTAAATTTTATTATTATAAATTTTAATTATTAAAAAATTTTAATTTTTACGTGGTTAAATAAGTATAAAAAGCTTAAAACGGTTTTTTAATATTATTAATTTTTTAAAAAAGTAATTTCGTTTAATTAAAATAAATATTTTAATTTTAATTTTTATAATAATTAACGTTATTTAAAAATATAATATAATTAATATATTTAATATACATTTTTAAAAAAAATTTTTAAATATTTATTAATTAATATTTATATATTTATATACTTATATATTTATTATAAAAAATAAAAAAATATTAATAATTTAATTATTTTTTTATTATATTTATTTTAAAAATTATAAAAGTAAAAATTATTTTTAATTTAATATTATTAAAATTATTTATTAAATTATATTAAATGAGAAATTTTATTTTTTATTTTTTAATATAAAATATTAATAATTAAAGCTTTTATTTAGTAATAAAGTTAAAAAAATAAATTAATATTAAAATTATATAAAAGTATTAATAATTAATATTATTTAAAAAAAAGTTTATAATTTTTAATATATTTTATATATAATTATAATTAAAAATATATGTATAATAATAAAAAACATTTAAAAGTATAAGTTTTTTTTAAATTTATTAAAATGTAATAATAAGTACATTGTTTTTTCTTTTAATATTGGTAATAAAGCACCTTATCTCCGATAAAGTGCTTATATGTCGATGTTACACAACTATTATATATAAAATTATAACGTATTAACTTTTTAATAAATAATAAATATACGTGTTTTAAAAATGTAAAAATAATTATATTTAATGGTTAAAATTTATGTAAAAAATAAATAAACATATAAAAGTGTATAATATTATTATTACGGTAATATTTTTATAATTATTTAAAATTAATAATTTTTTATAATTTATTATATAATTTTTAATATATTTATTAAAATGTTTTAATTATTTTAAAATAATTTTATTTATTATTTAATTATTTTTTTCATATAAAAAATTTAAATAAAAAATACTTATATATTTAATTTAATAATATATTTAATAATAATATTTTTTTAAAAAATTAATTTTTTACGTAATAATATTATAAATTTACGTTATTAATAATTATTAATATAATTATATAATGTATTAAATGTTAATAAGTACGTATATATAATATAAAATAATAAATAAGTAAATTAAATAATAATAAAAGTAAAATTAATATATTAATAATATTTAAGGAAGGAAAAATTTATTTAAGGTTAATTAATAATATAATGTTTTTTTATATAATAATAATAAATATATTGTTTTTTTTTAATATTAGCGATAAAGTATTTTATTATTAATAAAGTGCTTATGTATTAATATTATATAACCATTATTTATTTTATTTTCTTTTTATAATTAATTAATTGTAAAATTAATTATGTAATAAAAAAATGGAAAAACTTTATAATAGTACGTGCTTATGTTAATCCGAATGTATATTAATATATATACAAATTAACTTGCACATAAATTAATATGTATTTGTAATAATATGTATTTATATTAGTATATTATATACCCTTATAATAGGTTAAGGTTGGAAGTGTAATAGCTTAAATTAAAAGTTATTTTACACGTTCGGCCGTGTTAATTTATGTCGTATTATTTTACATTTAAATTAATTAAGAAGTTTTTATATAATGTTTTTTATTATAACCGATGTTTATATTTAGTTATAATAATTTATTATTATATTAACATATAATTATTTTTAAGCTTTTTACGTTTTACTTATTTTTTTAAATGTAAGTTAATTTAATTATTTTTTATTAATAATTTTATAACTTTATTTAATAATACCTTAATTATAATATTAATTAAGTTATACGTATTATAAATTTAATAAATATTATTTATTTTTCGGTTTTTATAAAATTATTATAATATTATTAAGTTAATTATTAATTTCTTTTTATTAATGCTTTTTATTTATATTAAATATTAATATAAAGAAAAAAAAAATTAATATATAAAATAAAAAAAGCTTTTAAAATTAATAATTAATTTAAAATAATATTAATAAAATAATAAATGATAAAATTTATATTAAAATTTTATATTATTTTATAAATTTTATTAATAAATATATTATAAATAATATATTTATATTTAATAAAAAATTAATAAATAATATTTTTAATAATTTAAAGTTTATTATTTTAATTTATAAATTCTTTATTATTTAAAATAATAATATAATTAATTTATAAATTAAAGTCTTTATTATTTATAAATAACCTATTAATAAAAATATATAATTATAAGTTTTAAGGATTTAAATTAATATAATTAAATCTTTATAATTAATTAATTATTTACTATTTAATCTTAATATTAAAGGTTTTAATTCTTTTTAAATTAAGTTTAAAATGTTAAGTTACTATTAAATAATTAAAAGCGGTTTTAAGTTAATATATAGAGGAGATGTACGCTTTTTAAGCCCTTTGTTCCATAAATTACTTAATTATATCCAAGAATTTAACATTTAATAACGTTAGTTTTTCAGCTTATTCCTTTTAAATAATTATAATCCCGTAATCTTTATTATAAATAATAATATAAAAACTATTAAAATCTTTAATCTTATTATTTAAAATCTTTTAAAAATATATTTTAATTTTAATTTTAATAAGTACTTTATTTTTAATAATTAAAAATTTCGTTATATTTATATTTAAAATATTATTTATTTAAAAGTTAATAAATTTAAAAGGGTTTATATTTATTATTAATAAATAAAGGTTAAATATTAAAGATTTTATATATAATTTTTATTAATAATAATATAAATAAATCTTAAATTAATAAGTATTTAATTTTATAAAATTATATAACGGTTTAATAATATATAATAATATCTTTTTAAGGTATTTATTTTTTAATTCCGTTAATAAATATATAAAAATCGTTTTTTATATTAATATTTTAAATTAAATGTAAATTATAATAATATCTTTTATTATAATTTTTATTTTTTAATAATAAAATATAAAAATTAATATTAATATTAATATTAATTATTAATTAGTTCTTTAAATAATAAATACGTATATTATTATAAATTCCTTATTAAAATTATTATATTTTTAAACTATTAAGCGTAATTTTTTATATAATATAAAAGTATTTTTACCTTTAATTTTATAAATTATTTATAATTTAAATATTATTACGCCTTAATATATTATTATATTATATGTTTTAAATTATAATATGCTTTTATTAAAGAAAATATTTAATTCCTTTATATTTAATGTTTTATATAGTTTCTTTAATGTAATTATCTTATTATTTATTTAAAGTTATAATGTTAAAATAAAGTTATTATATTTTTTAATATTAATATATAAGGTAATAATATATAATAAATTGTTAATATATATAAGATCTTTTTTTAAGATAATTTAGTAATTATTAAAATTAAATATAAAATTAAGTTTTTTTTAAGTTAAATATAAAATTTAATATATAAATTTCGGAATATAAACGTACTGCCTAATGTATTTAAAATAACTATAATATTTTTTTAATAATTGTAATAACTTTATATAATTTTTTTTAATTACTTTTTTCCTTATAAATTAATACTTTACTTTTAATAAATAAAGATATAAAGAAAGTTATTTTAATATTAAAGCTATTTTAAATATTTAAAGTATCTTATATAAAGCGTTATAATTTAATCCTTTTAATTTTTATTATTATTTTTTAAATTACTTATACTTTTTAGATTTGTGTGATAGTAGGTGGCAAATCCATATTGATCTTAAGGTAAGCGCCGAAAACGAGTAAAGTTAAGATAAAATTATTTGGATTAGCAATATCGTTAATTGCTTTTACAACTATTTAAAAGCGCAACGTTTTTAAGCTAAAGTTTTTAAATTTATTAATAATAATCTTATATATTTTATAAATAAAGTTATAATACTTTTTAACTTTCTTAATAAATTAATAAGTTTTTATTAATATTTAATAATAAATAATTTTTATTACTTGTATTTTATTATAGAATTTAAGATTGTTAAAATTTATACTTATATTATAAGAAATAATATTAAGTGGTTTAAAATAAGTATTAATTTAATATTTCTTTAATATTTTTTACGTTTTTTTAATAGTAATATTTTTTAAAAATCGTGTTATTTAAAAATTAATAGCTGTATTAATAATATATAAAATTAGTTATTTGTTTAAATATATTATATTAATAATTACTTTATAATTAAATTTTATATTTAAATCTTTTAAAGTAAATTTAAATTGTTAAAAAGTTTTTCCTTTAATTTAATAATAATAATAAAATTTATTAATTTTTTTAAAATTATCTATATTAATATTATATCCAATTTTATTTAATAAATTATATAATTTACTAATTAATAGGTAATTAAAACGCATATATAAACATCGAAATTTTATTTTTATAAAATAGGTAATATCCTTTAATTAAAACCATAAATATCCCTATTTTCTTTTAACATTAATTATTATACCATTTTTATATATAAATTAATTAATAATATTATTAAAATATACTTTTAACTAATTTATATCTTTTAATAATAATAAAAATAAAGTATTTAATTTTATAATATAAAAATTTATTTTATTAAATAAGATATTTATAATAATTATATTAAATAATTTAATAAATTATCTATTATTAAATTAAATATTAGCCTTTTTAATGTAAATATTATCCATCTTTAATTATTTATTTAAATATTCTTTAATAAAAATTAAATATTATTCCTTTTTAATTATAAATATTTAAGTTATTCCTATATTTAATATAATTCTTTGGAAAATATTCTTTATATATTAATTTAATATAAAAATAGTATTAAATTTCGGATCGTTTAAAGGAAGCTAAATAATAATACGGTGGTAAAACGCTTAATTAAATAAGTATGCAACTATTATATATAAATTACTGTTTTTATTTAAATTTATTATTAAGTAAGTTATTTCGTTTTTCTTATGGTTAAATTTTAAGTTTAAGTTTCTAATTCCCTTATAATTTATTAAAAATATTATATAATTCTTTTTTAAAAAAGCCTTATTTAGCTTTCCATTTTTCTTTGGCTTTTTTTATTTATACTTTAAATATTTGATAAACTAATATCTATCCTTTTTATATACCTAATATTATTATTTTTAAATTTTAAAAGATTATTTTATATTATATTTACTTTTTTTATTATTATAATAATATTTATAATTAATATAATAAATATAATTATTATTATTATTATTATTATTTTCATTTATTATAAATTATTTTATTTCTTTTATTATTTTATAAATTTTAATAAATGTTTGGAGTTTATTTATTAAATCTTTAAAACGTGTTAATAATTTAAAAAAAGTATATTATAATTAAGGCATAATTTAATAAGTTTAGTATATAATTATAATAAATTATTATTCCTTTTTAAAGTTAAGGTTTAACGTTTTTTAATATAATAATAATTTATTAAATAAAATTTAAAGTACTTTTATATTAATTTTCCTTTTATTTTACTTTTTTGCTTTAATATTAAAAAAAGTGGTAAAAGTTTAATTATAATGGTATTAGATTTTATTTTATTTTATATTAAAATATTATTCTATAATTAAATATATATTTGTAAAATATTAAAATTAAAATATATTATAAAAAAAAAATAATTGCTTTTCTTAATAAAATAATAAAAAAAATAATATAAAATTAAATTTATTATATTTTAATTATATAATAAATATTTAAGAAAAAACGAAACTTATTTTTAAAAATATTATATATTTTTCCCATATAATTATTTTTATTATTTTATACCTTTTTAAAATAACTAATAATTATTAAAAAATATA